>NW_005355621.1:1942585-1950691 GCF_000412655.1 Myotis brandtii
TTGGTAAAATCTTAAATTTTATGAAGACATAAACTGATTGCTTAGAGAAGAGATGAGTGAGATAAGACTTTGGGAGAAAATCAAAGAGCCAAAAAGAAAAATTAGAAGTTAGAACTGAGAAATGGTCCCTGGTGCCAGTCATTCCATTCAACGGGATATAAATAGTCTAGCACTCAGGTCACCATGACCTGCACATCCATGGCTGACCTTGCTCACTGACCATGGCACTCTTCCCACTGAGCTTGATACAATCCCAATGCTCCTCAAAACTGTGCTCCCAGCAGCCTTTGCTATTAGGTCAGAGGCAGCACCTAAAAAACCTTCTCAACACTGCCTTAGGGAATGCTCATTGACACTATTCTCAGGAGTGTTTTTAATTGGACGTGGCAAATCATAAGGACCTCTCATTGAGATTCATTCATTCCATTAATCATGGAGCAGTCAATATGCCCAACTTCTTTGGTTCTTCACTTAGATGCCACATCCTCAGGAAAACATCCTCTGGAACCCCCTTTATAATATAATAGTCTTCCCATTTCTTTATCTCAGCACCCTGTTTGCTTCCTTCTTAACTTTTATTTTTATCTGGTTCCTGTGCTTTTTGTCTCCCTCATTAGACTGAAACATAGGACGTGACTGCCGTGTTCTCCCTTGTATCTCGAGCACAGAGTATGTGCTCACCGAGTACTGATTCAATGCTTGCACAAGAAAATGAACAAATGAACGAATGCTTGGCTCAAAATCTAGGGCAAGAGGCTCTTATGTGAACAGATAAACAATGCCAACAAGCTCAAACAGCACAAGGAGCAAAGTGCTAAGAGAGAACCAAGAGGACAACTGGAAGACTTCCCAAAGATGGTCCTTGAAGGGTGGGTAGGGATTAGCAAAGCAGAGAAGAGAGAAAGGATAGTTAAGTTCAAAGGCAAATTTCAAATAATAACATTATACCTGAAACCTGTATAATTTTATTAACCAATGTCACCCCAATAAATTCAATTAAACTAACTAAATAAAATAAAATAAATTGAGAATGAACCTGAGCTTGAGTGAAGCTGAAACAAAGGAAGTAATCACTGGGTATGGATGAATGAGTGGCCGGTGAGGGGCTACTGGGGCCAGAGGGGCCACATCTACAAGGGCTCCCAGCTGCTTGCTGCTTCTGTCAACCATCCTCCCACCTCCCCCCGGCCCCGGCCTGGCTCCCAACCCTCCTCCCCTCAGACTGCCTGGCCAGGAATCCTGTTCATTTTTACAATGAATGTGCTTCTCTCTGGTAGACAGTCTAAGCCCAGAAATGGAATAAGATTATCTTTTGTTTATTTTAGTCTCACTTTAAGGATCTTATCTCTAGCAAATTCACCATCATGGTTCACCATAGCAGAACACGATAAGAAGAGCCACTTAAAAAAAAAAAAAAGGCAATTATTTTTCCCGGCCCCATTAAACTGTCATGAAGTTATTCCTTATTTACCAATGCAGAGGCACTGCTATAGTCCACATAGGACCCAAGCAACGGGAGCAGAATTGAAACCCTGAGGTACATGATAGTTTTGGTGTCTGGACTTTGGAGAAAATTTTTCAGGGTTTTATGAAGAATTTGCTTTCTTACTGAACTTTATTAAATTCTACCCCTGAATGCTTTCCCTTTTGGAAAGAACCTTTCAGCCATTAAGCCTGGAGAACGGTCCACGACAAATGAATTCCAAATTAAATGGAGTGGAGTGTCTAGAACCATCTGAGCACAGACAACAGAAGTCTCATTAACTGTATGTAGACTCTCACAACAAAGCCCGACTCACTTATCCCCCAAGAATGGTGCACAGAGAGACTGACGCGGGTGAGGCCTGGTCCCGGGGGCATACACAAAGAGAGCTGCTAGGAGAAAGCAAACAGCACTCTCCCTCATGACATTTTCTTTGGCCAATTGCAAAAGGGGGGAAAAATCACTTGGAAATGCCAATTAGCCTCACTTCTTTTTGTCCATGTTAATTCCTTTCCCCTTATCAAATCAAGATCTGTGACGGCTTAATTTCAGCTCAAACTCTGGGTTAAATGTTTAGAGGCCAAAAGTGCTAAAGTAAAAGATTGAGGGAGACCAAGGATTTAATTTATGTTGATGCAATAACTGCATTGGTAATATATTCAGAACAGAAAATGACATCAAGTGACAAAAGAACAGATGCCCCTGTTTTCGCCCCCTGCACCCTCCCCAGGAAGCAGGAATAATTAACCCTCAGCTGCCAGCCAGATATAACAAATATTGTGGGACTTTTTTCGGGTTCTATTTTCAACAGTAGGTTTTTCTTCAAGTATGGCAAATTTTACAGAGTGACTAGGCAAACTGCTTATTCTCTTTGCAGACCCAATAAGCTTAGACCAAGTATATTCCGTGAAGATTGATTTTAGCACAAGAGAATAATCCAGAGGGTCGTGTGCAGAGCGGCAGGACTGCATGGTGAAGAGCTCCTTGGAAGCAGAATGAGTCAGGAAAAGATTCTTTAGCTAAATCAGTACTGAGCCTTTTCTTGACATTTGATGTGTCTTCAACTCTCAGACCTCAAACTCCTTCACATTTTAATGTGTCTTGCAATTAAAGTATTCACTTACTTAGTGTAATAGTGTTTCTTTTCTTTGTGAATAGCTATTATGAAATTGACAGTGAATCTCATTATAAGTAACACTTGAATATTAAAGAAATTGTTACTATTTATTATTATTACTAGAGGCCCAGTGCATGAATTACTGCACTGGTGGGGTCCCTTGGCCTGACCTGTGCCCTCTCACAATCTGGGACCCCCTGGGGGATGTTGAAGGCCTGGGGCATGCATTTGGCCCCATTCCCACAGGCCAGGCTGAGGGACCCCGTGCACCGGGCCTCTAGTATGCATATAAGATCTTTGGTTAATCTCTTCCCACCCTCTTCTCCTCCCACCTGCCCTCTGAGATCCACCAGTCTGTTCCATGTTTCCATGCCTGTGCGTTCAGCGTCTGCTCCCTGGTGGTCAGTGCACATCATAGCTACTGGTCAAATGGTCAAACGGTCGCTTAGGCTTTTATATACATAGATTTTTTTAAGCAAAGTGAAGAATTGACACAGGGAGACATCACATGGGAAGAGACTCTGATTGATGGATTAGTACATGGTCAATTAAGTGACCAGACCGTGAAGGCCCTCAAGTGCAATGCTTAAGACTTTGTTAATTTGTGGTGTGCAGTGTTCAATGTTTTTTGAACAAGGGAATGGCACACATAGAGACATTTCTATAGTGACATGGAAGGAAGAATGGAGGAAAGAGAGCCTAGAGGCAGAGATAATAAAAGCTTTTGAAAGTATCCCGATAGAGCTAAGAGACCTGAGCTAATATCAGTACCCAAATGGAGAGTAAGAGCAAGATTTGAGAAGTATTTAGAACATGGAATTGTCAGGACTTGGTGACTCACTGGATGTAGACAGCCTTCCCTGATTTCCCACATCTCACAGACATGGGTGTTGAGTTTCCTCAGTGAGCATGAAGTTGGAAATGAAAAACTCCAAGTGGGCCTGCAGGCCATGGAGCTAGTATAACCTTTGGAAGCCCTATGTTCCGCAACATACACTAAATCTTTCAACCATTCAGCCTGGGACCCCTAGAGCAGAACAGGTATGCCAATGCCTGAGGTATCCTTGAAGACAGAGAAAAAGTTGCTCATACAGCAGAGACAACTCTTAAAGGTACCATCACTTGTGTCAATAGGAGGAGATGCAGAGGGAGAATATAACCTACTCATCTTATACAGACTTTTTCATAAAATCATCAGGAACAAAGTTGCAAAATTCTTAACAAAATGTTATCAAATTGAACCCAGAAAGTATAGATAAGAGATCACACATCATGTCCAAGTGGAATTTATCCTGTAAATTCAAGATTTTAACATTCAAAAAGCAATCAATGCAATTTAACATATTAAGAGAATAAACGAGAAAAACTGGTATGATATTTTAATAGATTCAGACAAAGTGATTGGCAAAATTCCACATCTCTTCTTGACAAAAAGTCTCAGCCAACCAGGAATAGAAGGGACTTTCCTCACTTTCATAAAGGGCATTTATAGAAACTGATCACTGAAATCATATTTAAATCACTCCACAGTAAAATAGTAAACCCTGGTTCTCTGATATCCATAAAAGACAAAATGTCTCATTTATATTAAACATTGCATTGGAGATCCAAGCCATTATGAAAAGGCAAGAAAAAAATCAAATGCATAAAGTTCAGAACGCAAGAGGTAAAACTGTGTCTATTTGCAGGTGGCTCTGTACATGTAGAAAATTGTAAATCTACAAAACTTTTAAATAAGTGAATGTCATAAAGTCACAGGATATAAAAATATTAATAAAAATCAAATTTATTTTCTATACTAGCAGCAAGCAATTATAAAAACGACATTAAAATGTAAATAATTAAATTTGTAAAAGTGTTAAAGAACTTAAACTACTTTGGCATAAGTTCAACAAAGAACATACAAGTCCTCTGTACTAAAAAATACCATGAGAGAAATTAAAGATGACATATATAAATGAAGATCTATATCAATGTTCAGGGAATGGAAGCCCCCAAGGTGTTAATATTTCAACTATCCCCAAGTTGACTCACAGAATCCATGCAATTGCAATAATCCTGCAGGTGTTTTGTTTTGTGGAAATGGACAAGCTCATTCTAAATTCATAGCAAACTCAAGCTTGAAAAAGAAGATAAAATTAGAGGAAATGGTGTACAACTTCTTTAAAAAGGCCAAGTGGTTTTTTTTACATCTTCAAAACACAAATTGTGGGGCTTTATATCATTCTTCTACATGAGTAATAATAATATGATATTACTACTACTAATAATAATAGTTCTGGGAGGCTCAAAGGTGATTTATTCTTCTAGAGATACTTTTCAAGTGATTGTGAGACTCTCATACCCAGCCCAACTGGGAGAATTGGGTGGCAGGGGGAGTGAGGGGGGAGAATACCTCCTTCAATGATTCCAAAAGCAATATTATAATACCTCTCACACTGAAAAATAACTTTTAAAACACAAATTTTAATTTCTGATTGCGTATTCTACTACTTACATGTATGAGTAGTTTCAAATGTATGTTGATCTTATGGTCATTAATAAAATACCAGTAAATTTCAAGACAATGCTAATTCATAGTGACCTTTGTCATTTTCTATTTCTCAATAAATGTGTATCAAATGCCCAGCAACCCTCACGCATGTATGTGGAGGTGAGAGGATAACAATGCAAATTTTAGGCCATAAAGGTTATACTCAAAACGTTTGTGCTGTTCACCTAATATGATTCCCCTTCTTTCATCTCATATCATTATTCCCTTATTATTATTATTTTTAGCCTCTTCCATGTGCCAGGCACTGTACTTAGGTGCTGTACATACAGTGACAAGAAAGATTGACACTCTCCCTGACTTCAAGAAGCCCAAAGGCCCACTAGGACAGCCTTGAATTAGCCACCACGATAGGAAGGGTAAGCACCATTTATTGGTTAGGGAAATACAGAGTACTCGGGGAGGCTGACTCCTAAGAGGAGGGTCCAGCAAGACTTTGCAAAGAGAGCTATAGTTAAGTTCAGGCTTGAAGGATGTGCAGGAATTAGCCAAGCGAAGAAGAAAGGAAAGTGTTCTCTGCAGTAGACAAGGGAAGGGCTTGGGTAATGGCTAGCAGCAAGAGGAAGAAGGAAAAGCTGAAAAAGGTCAAAGAAGCCCTGTGAGACTGGGGTGTCCCAGAGGCAGGCAATGGCCAAATAATGAGGGGCCATTAGGAGCCCTGCTTAAGAAAACTGGGTTCCAAGGCTACCAAGAAACCTGCTCAAGGGTACTGAGCAAAGTAGGCCCAGAGCCAGTCTAGACTCCCTCCTCTCTGGATTTTAAACTGAACCTTCCCACTGACTTCCCTGAGATCAGACTGAGGGCAGATATTTCTGCAGAATGAGAATGACACGCAGGGGACCTGAGCCCAAGCCTATGTCACTTAAGTACAAACAGTAGGCGAGAATGCTTTGGTCCTTATCACCCACCTGGGACTGTCGGGGCTAATTAATCATCGTGACAGCTCCCTGGAGGCCGTCTGAAGGATTACTTTTTTCCCTGAATGCTGCTAGTTTAACCTGCCCGAGGCAAGACTTCACTTTGCGACACCAACGCCAGGACGAAGCCCTGTTGAAAATGATGAATGCCTTTTGGAAAAGAATAACATTTTGATAAAGGCCCTTGCAATCAGCCTCCAGGTTCGGATCGAGTGGTTTTCCTTGCGTGTTTTCACAGTCATCTTACAAGAAAGCCAGCTTTATATCTGCGCTCCAAATCAGCTAACCGAGAGGAGGCCTTTTATAGATTAAAAAATCAAATAAATAACTGGTCACTGTATCCGGTTTTTCATGAGTAATTATGGGTGGAGCTGCTTCTTAGATTCCAACTTCCGTCCAGAGCCCTGTGTGCATCTCATTGCTCCGGCTTCTGACCCACCAACAGCTCCTGAAGATGACAATTGGGGTTTAAGCCACAAACAGGGCCTCTCCATTGCCCAGAAAACAGATGTTATATTGAACCAAAGAGGCTTTCTGCTGCACATTGTTATTTCTATCCCTGTTTTTTTTTCCTCTTTCATATAATTCTTCATTTTCTTGTTTTCTTGCTTCAGTGTGAAGAGGAAGAAGAACAAAGAGATGGAAGGAGGGGGAAGCAAAGGGAGAGAAGTCACTTCCAAAAAGCATTTGACAGCCTACTGACGAGGAGAAGAAACACTTCCCTTTGTATTGCATGCAAGTGGGGATGCCTCTTCTGGGGACCCCCAGTAGCTTCATAGGGGATGAAGAGGAGCCAGAAAGATGCTCAGCTGGGCAGAGCCCTGAAAGCCAATGCTGGCAGAAGGCGCCCTCATCTCCAGGCCAAACTTCAGGGCTCCTAACTGACTTGCTAACTCCACTGGCCACCACTGGAAATGCAGAACCCAAAGTGGGAAAACAAAATCCAATGTCAGAAGCCAGGGTACAGAGTAGGGTTCTGCAAATCAGCCAGGAAAATAAGGGCAGAATGGTGGGTCGGGACTGAGAAAGGAACTGACTTAGAAGCAAGGACTGCTGGCTTGTTTGTCTACCTGAGGGAATCAGCAGGACATAGACATGCTCACAAGCATGCATGTGCACCCACACATGCACACATGTGCACACAAGTATACACATAGTGCCTGAAGTGCAACAACCAGCTAATACGTAACATGATTGAGGACTGAGCTGAGCCTGACTTTAACTGTATCTGCTTCCCTTGCCACATCTGTTTACAAGCAACTTAGTTATACCATAGAATATCACTACTAGTCACAATATTAACACACACAAAAACTTTGAAAACAAAAGGAAAACAAGGCCTTATAATGGTATATTTTCTTTATCTACTTTATATTAGGAATTTATAGTAAAGCTATAACTGAGCATACCCAAAGACTTGTCCACAAGAGTACTGCTATAGACTGGATGTTCGTGTCCTCAATGCATGGCCCTGTGGGAGGTGATAAAAGAGACCCGAGAGAACTCCCTTGCCCCCTTCTCCCATGTGAGGACTGCAGAAGTCAGCAGTCTGCTACCCCAAAGAGGGCTCTCAGCAGAACCCAACATGCTGGCACCCTGATCTTGAACTTCCAGCCTCCACAACCATAAGAAATAATGTCTGTTGTTTATAAGTCACCCAGTCTATGGTTTTTTATTATAGCTGGCAAGTATTCATCACAAAGTAATCTATATATATAATCCTATCTAATAAAAGAGAAACATGGTAATTAGCCATACCTCTGTTACCCTTCCCATTGGCTAATCAGGACGATATGCAAATTAACTGCCAGCCAAGATGGTGGCCGGCAGCCAGGCAGCTTGAAGCGAACAGGAGGCTTGCTTGCTTCAGTGACGGAGGAAGCCAACGTTCCCCGTCTGCGCTGCCGGCCTCTGAGCTTGCAGTTTGAAACATTGTTACAAATATAGAAGCTAAACAAAACCCCAGAAACCTACTTTCAGTCAGCCGGGATCTCAGAGCTGGAGTTGAAACAGTGTTTCGATTATAGAACCCAAACAA
>NW_005355621.1:1951345-1967855 GCF_000412655.1 Myotis brandtii
GCCCTAACTCCCCTATCGGCCCTACTCTGTGCATGACGGGGGGAGCTCCCCAACCCCCTGATTGCCCTTCGGCTCCGTGTGTGACAGGGTGCGGTGCCCCAACACCCTGATCATCCCAGCTCTGTGTGTGACAGAGTGCGGTGCCCCAACCCTCCCCCCCCCACGGGCCCTGCTCTGTGTGTGATGGGGTAGAGCCATAACCTCCCCAATCGGCCCTGCTCTGAGCCCGACCAGGGGCTGCACCTAGGGATTGGGCCTGCCCTCTGCCACCCGGGAGCAGGCCTAAGCCAGCAGGTCGTTATCTCCCGAGGGGTCCCAGACTGCGAGAGGGCACAGGCCAGGCTGAGGGACCCCCCCTCCCCCCCAAGTGCACAAATTTTTGTGCACCGGGCCTCTAGTCTATATATATAAAATGCTAATATGCTAAGTGTCCCTCTGCCCATCCAACCGATTGCTATGATGCTCACTGACCACCAGGGGGCAGGCACTCAACGCAGGAGCTGCTGTGATGCGCACTGGCCATTTACAGAGAAATGGCAGCATAGACCTGGGGCTGACAAAGCAACACTCAGCTTCCCCCAAGTGGGACACAGACCCCGCCACTACCCCAGAGTAACAACCCACCAAATCACAGCTGATGCTGCCGAGACCCCATGGAGCAAAATTTGCGTCCCACAGCCCAGCACAGCCCAGACTGGGTAGTGACATCACATAGCAATGCCCAGCTTCCTCTCCCTAGCAACTAGCCTCTTTGCAGTTTCTTCAGCCCAGGAACATGACTTGCTTTATAGCCAGTGGAAACATTTACACTTTACCCAAATGTCTGTGGAGCATTTTCCCATGCTTTATCTCATTTGATCCTCACAAAAGTCCTGGATTAGGCAGATAGGAGACTTGGTGGAATCCTATCTTCTTTTCATTATCCAGAAAACAGAGATTTAGAAAGCTTAGAAACTTGACCCGACTGAAAAGAAGAAATGGTAGACCTTGAAAATGACTTCAGGTTTTCTCATTGTGCAGAATATAGTCAAACACTGCTACAGTTAAATGTTTACCCTTTGTTCTCCCTGCGTGGTCTACAATAATAATCTGCTTCATGTTGATATTTACTACTGTGTTGCTGACAAGTACCTGAAAAAGAAGTCGGGGTGCTTCACTGGGCTGGAAAAAGTTTAGCTAAATCAGAAAGCAGGTCTAATTAAGCAAGTTTATTCTATATCTATAAAAAGCTAAGTTGACTCGCGTATGCACAATACATATAAAGCTCTTGCTGGCTCCAATCTCACATGTGAGTTTCCATCTGTCATTGTTAATCGTAAATTTGGTTGACACTTCTATTATAGAGAAAGGGCAAATAGCGATATTAAAATATTTCTTCTAATTAATTTCCTTTCAATGTACATGAATTTGTGCACCTGGTCACTAGTTTATAATAGAAATATCCAATGGTATAGGATTAGTTAAATCACAGTACATCATAAAAATCAAATCTTGAGCTATTAAAAATTACATTGTTAGAGAATATTAATTCATTTACACAGACAAATTTTATTTGACACTGTGTAGAGCATGATAAACAAAGTGGAAAAATATAGCAAATTATAAAATTTTAGTCATAATATTCTTGCACTTTTAAAAATGTATAAATATGTGCATTAAAATGTCTAAAAGATAGACAGCAAACTGTTAGCCTATGTTATATTGGTGGCGTTATAGGTCATTTTAATATTTTACTTTCATTTATAACAAACATGTATAAATTATATAATAATATAGGTAATACTGTTTTTTCAATTCAAGCCAACTGTATTTTTTTTACCCATACACAATAAATCTGATATTAAAACCTATAAAGATTTTGAAATTAAATACCAAAGGGTCCTTCAGATCAAACAGATTATCCCAGCTATACTCTCATCAGCTGTGTATGGCAGGTCCAATTCCCTATAATCTTAACCTTAGCCATTAGTGTTGTGTGTTTTTTTAATGTATACCAATTTGATGGGAAGCAGATGAATAGTCACCCCAGTCTTTTTAATCTGCCCTTCTTTGATTTTTCTAGTGAGATTGAATGTATTTTTAAATTTTTTTTTATTGATTTTTAGACAGAGAGAAAGGGAGAGGGAGAAAGAGAGAGAAACATTGATGTGGGAGTGAAAAGTACTTCGGCTGCCTGCTGCACACCCCCTACAGGGGATTATGCCCACAACCCAGGCATGTGTCCTGACCATGAATCGAACCGGCAACCTTTTGGTGCATGGGACGATGGCCAACCAACTGAGCCACACTGGCCAGGGCAAGATTGAATGTGTTTTCACATGACTACCAGCCATGTGTGGTTCTTCTGTGAGTGAAGGATCATGCTCTTAAAGATCACAGAAACTCCCCCCAAATTTGAATGCTTAGATTCTGAACAGCTGAGCCCATGCATCCAGCCCTTGAATGCCACCCCCAGCTTCACCCTGGTGTTAGATCAATGGTTCTCAGCCTTGGCTACACATTGCAATGACCCAGGGCTTTAGAAGTACTGACGTTTGGGTCTTACCTCTAGAGTTTCTGATTTAATTGGTCTGGGTGCTGCCTAGGCACCAGCATTTTTAAGCTCCCCAGGTCATTCTAATGTGCAGTGAGGCTGAGAACCAGGGCTTCAGTTAGAGATCCTGCTAAGGTGGACCAGTGAGCATCGCAGGCACAGGAAAACTGCCTCCCCTTAGCACCTGAACCTTCTGTGAAGAACAGGAAGATGAGATGCATATGAAAGACAGAGATGAGGAGGGAAACAAATAGATTCGTGTCCAATGTCATCTCATTCATTTAACATATTGACTCAATAAATATTTGAGCATCTACTATGATAACAATGGCACACATTTTTGAACATTTACTATAGTTGAGGCTCTCTTCTAATCCCTTTACATATCCCTTCCATTAACCTTAGGAGGCAATATCTTCCTTATCCTCACTTTATAGGTGAGGAAACTGAGGCACGGAGAAATGAAGTCATTTGCTTATGGTCACACAGCTAGCAAGTGGTGAGGCAGGATTTGAACAAAAAACTGGCTAGCTTTGAAGTCCATGTCATAACATCACACACCAGATGCTGTGAAGATATAGTTGATATATCACAGAAAACAAAACAGGTAGCAGGTCCTACTCTCACATAGCTTAAATGTTAATAGAGGACTAGAGAGTAAATGAATAAACACACAAGATCTAAAGTAAAAGACCAGGTGCTATAGAAGAATATAACCACGTACCCATGTTCATAGCAGCATTTTCACAATAGCCAAAAGATCGAAGCAACCCACATCTCCATTCATAAGTGAATAAAGGAAAGTGGTATATACTTACAATGGAACATTATTCAGCCTTTAAAAAGAAGGAAATTCTGACACAGGCTAAAACATGGATGAACCTTGAAGACATTATGCTAACTGATATAAACCAGCCTCAAAAGGACAAATACTGTCTGATCTGATTTACATGAGGAATAAAAGAGTCGATTCTTAGAGACAGAAAGAAGAATGGTTATCTTCTTGGATGAGTTATTTAATGTACACTTTAATGAGTACAGAGTTTCCACCTTGGGAGATGAAAAATGGTCGGAGATGGGTAGTGATGATGGTTGTACAAGAATGTGAATGTACTTAATGCCACTGAGCTGTGCACTTAAAAATGGTTAAGGTGGTAAATTTTGTTATGTATCTTTTACCACAAATTTTTAAATTAAAAAAATTATATATATTTTAAAGAGTATAACCAGAGGCCCCAAATTAGATTGGGGAGGGGAACAAGGAAGGTTTATTTCAGGAGGTGACATTTAAACTGAGACCCGGGGATCAGAAGGATCAGGTAGGAGAAGAGTAGAGAGGGGCTATTCTGAACAGAAGCAGCAGCATGTGCAAGGGCCCTGGGGCAATAAGAATGGTGGAGCAGCATGGTGCAGGGCAAGGCCATGCAGGGCCTCACCGATCTCAACAAGGGGCTTGGATTTCTTCTAAATGTTTTGGAAAGCCACAGGCGGATAGCGAACAGAGGCATGACAAGATTTGCTTCATGTTTTCTAAAGCTCCATCTATCTGCCGAGGACAGTGGCTTGGAGGAGGGCAAATTAGAAGGCAATTACCTCGGTGTGAATGTAGGTGATGTCGCATTTGAGCTGGGGAAACAGGTTTCAAGAAGTTAAGTAGCTTGCCTAAGGTCACACTGCACACAGTTCTCAAAACTCAGAATCAAGGTCTCAATTATTGGGTTTATAGGCAATCCTCTACATCAGCGGTTCTCAACCTGTGGGTCGAACGACCCTTTCACAGGGGTCACCTAAGACCATCGGAAAACACATATATAATTACATATTGTTTTTGTGATTAATCACTATGCTTTAATTATGTTCAATTTGTAACAATGAAATTGGGGGTCACCACAACATGAGGAACTGTATTAAAGGGTCGCGGCATTAGGAAGGTTGAGAACCACTGTTCTACATGAAAGAGAAAAGACAAATACTGTAAAAAATAATAATTTATATTAGAGATTTATCTAAAAACAATTTCCAGGGGCTCAAAGACTATTTAGCTGAAGAGACAGCATAAAGTCAGAGAAGGTTAGAGCTGAAATAGACTCCAGAATTTTTTTCTGTCCAACCACCTTGTCTTAGAGGCACCTTGTCTTAGGAAGTGACTCAGCCAAGTCACATGACTTCTTACTGGCCAAACCATCCAGTGCTCCCTCTAATACGCTCTGTGCCACTCCACTCCACACCTGCATTCAACCACAGTCCTGTGAAACAGCAAAACCATCACCCACACCCATGCAGTGCCGCACTGCACAAAATATTACCCCCGTTGATTTTCTCAGCTCTCCTGAGAGGCAGAGGGGCTGATAGGACAAGACTGTGTCCTTTTTCCTCTTGGTAACTGTTCTATATGCAGAGCCTGGCATGTAGCAGGCCCCCTGAATGGAGGTTGAGTTAATAAAAATAGCTGCCCATTGCCCATTGCTGACCATGCACCAATGGGAGCTGAGGGCTTGGCTGTGATATTTTCTCCTTACTCCTTACTCCTCACTCCAAACCTTTGAGGTGGGTCCTCTTATCATCCTCCTTTCACAAGTAAGAAACTGAGGCTTGGAGACATTTGATGTCACAGGTCTTCTCATAAGTTCCAAGACTTAAGCCCACAAAGTTGGACTCAGAATGTACTTTCTTGATATCATACAATTCTCTCTCTCTCTCTCTCTCTCTCTCTCTCTCTCTCTCTCTCACACACACACACACACACACACACACACACACACCATTATCTGAGTCTCACTATAGCATGGAGTTCATCAGCACAAAGAGCACTCCCACTGCCCAGCTGGGTGACTCACACCTTTCTATGTCGGGTTTCCTTACGTATCTGAAATAACAATACAACCTACCTCCTAGTGAGTTGTTACATAAGAAACACTTAGAGCAGTGACTGGCACATGCTACAGATGTGTTAGCTGTTGGTTATGTTCATTCATGTAGATAGAAGCTTTAGTTTATATCTATAAAGACCTACAGTTTTATATCTTTAGATATATCTAGAGATAGAGATAGAGATAGAGATAGAGATAGAGATAGAGATAGAGATAGAGATAGAGATAGAGATATGAAAGAGAAGCTTGAATGTGAGGAAAGGGGAGGAAACAGGAGGCATGTGAAGAAGCTGGAAAACTTCCTTCTAATCCCAGGTCCTTGAGTCCGGTTGCAACAGGGAGAGAGAGCTGATGGGAGTTAGTGATACGCTGGGCACAGGTAGAGTTGATTTGGGGGCCCAGCAGCAAAGCAAGGTGTAGAGTTAGAGTAATGAGGTCCTTCTCCCAAACTCCACAAAAACAAACAAACAAACAACCACAAAACCCAACTCCCTTCTGGAAGCCAGAAATAAACCTGACACAACCCATAATGGCAATCACAGTAGAAGAGGAGGGGGAATTTCCCAAGTAGCTGAACGGGCACTGGCCAACCAAAAGGGGGGTTGAAGTAGGCAAGAGGTTACAGGGCCTTTGGGCTCATCCTGCTGTTAGGCAGGGGTGGGGTACTGTGATGGGAGACATTTGGACTAGGGTTGTGGATGTTGAGAGAATGCATTGATCATCGGTGTGCCTGTCACAGCATAGCTGCCCCATACCTAATAGGAAAAGTCAGGGGCATTTTTCATGAGGAGGGTTAAAAGTACTTCTGCTTTACCCTGAATGATGAAAGAAATATATTGATTGGGATCATGTCCTAAGGGTAACTAAGGTTGTGCTATAAAGACCAGAGAGAGAGTTTCATTCATTTGGGGGCAGGAACTCAAGGAAGATACAGCATTTCTTTTCTGTAGCCCAAGTCGGCACACTGAACATTTCAAGCATGAGAAAAGCTGGAATTCAGCGAGGGCATTCTGACAGCACTGAAATTTATGTCTGGCTGGGAGGAGATAGTACCCCACATTTTTAAACAGTTTTGGTCAGAGGAGAAAAATGTAAAATTGGTCCCTAGCTAATGAGGGCTGGTCTTCCTTTTATGGCGCTCTGGTGTGCAATTAAGGTTAGCTTCATGTAAACTGCCAGTGCACTCAGACTTTTAACAGCCTTATGTATGTCAGGAAGGAAAATAAATAGTCCCCTGTTTTTGCTTTATGTGGGGAAATTATTGAGATAAACAGCTTGGGCCTGGCAGGTGTGACTTCTTGCAGCTTAACGTGATGGATTCGCTAATGGCAGCTGAGCTGATAGCACCAAACTGTGGATGGATGAGAACCATGGTCATGATTCTGACAGTTATATAAGTGCCAGGGCCTGGCAGGGTCTGGCTTTTGACCGTGAGGCACCCAGACTTCCAGCATTTGGGAGCATAGAAGGAACCTGGAATGCAGAGATGGGGGAGACTCATTCTGCAGAGTAGGTGGAACCCTTGAACTCCAGAGGAACTCAGGAGTGGGGACAGGGAGGCTTGGCAAGGTGAGGGGGCTGCTGCCCAGGTCTCCTGGCCATGCTATTTCCACTCTCCTAAACTGCTTCTAAGAACCCAGCTGAATCATGAAATGATGAATTCAGACCTGAAGCCCTGGTTTTGCCCCGATCTCCTTGCCTTTGGTCGCCTCCTTCTGTGGCTACCCCTCCACTGTAATCTAGATCTGAGCATGTCTCATACTCTTTCCCCCTGTTTAAAACTCTTTACTGACTCCCCTCTGCTATTAGGATAAATTCTTAACCTGGCTTAGAAGGACCTTCACAAGCCTGGCCTATGCTTACTTCTCCAGCTTCATAATCCCCAACTCCCTCCCACCCAGACTCTGCGCTCTAGTCATTCTGAATAATATGCCCTTTCCCAGATAAAGTACATGATGCTGGTGAAAATGTAAAATTCAGAGAGACAATGAATCATTTGTAGTATAAGTATGCTCCATGGAATATTTGGGAGATACTTGTCCTAAAATATTATTTGTTGTCTATCTGAAATTCAAATGTGACTGGAAGGCCTGTATTTTTATTTGCTAAATCTGCATAAACATGGCCACCCTGCTCCAACTGGACCCTGCTCTTCTTCGCCTCGGGGCTTTGTTAAATGTACCATCCTTTAGCTAGAAAGCCACGCCTTCTCTGCCATTGCTTGACTAACTCATTGAATCGGGGCCCTCAAAGCTCCATGTTCACCTTCCTTAGTGTAAAGTTATTGCTGGGCTGTGGCTACCACACCAGCAACTGTATTTTCAAACCCCCTGCATCCAGGTGGGACCATGTGACTAGATTTCACCAGTGGAAAGTGAGCATGTCATTTCTAGGCCAAAGTGGTTAAGAAGCAGGTATATCTTCTCCCTCTTTCCTCATCTGCCAACTGGAAGTAAAAGGCTCCAAGATCCTAGCTCAGTGGTTCTCAACCTTCTGGCCCTTTAAATACAGTTCCTCATGTTGTGACCCAACCATAAAATTATTTTCGTTGCTACTTCATAACTGTAATGTTGCTACTGTTATGAATCGTAATGTAAATATCTGATATGCAGGATGGTCTCAGGCGTGCCCTGTGAAAGGGTCATTCGACCGCCAAAGGGATCGCGACCCACAGGTTGAGAACCGCTGTCCTAGAGGATGGTGAAACTGTAGGCTGTAAGGAATCTGAGTCCCTGAATCACTGGAAGGGCACCCCCAGACCAATCACATTGATAGTTACATGATGAGAAGTAAATTTCTATCATGTTGTCACTGAAATATGGAGGTGTGTTTGTTACAGCAGCTAGCATTATCTTAGCAAATATACCCATTCTTTGTGTCTTAGTGTTAATATCTCTTCTTCATAGAGGGTCTCTCAGACTGGATTAGTGGCCCCTCTTATGTGCCCCCATAACACACTCATTTTTACTCCTTTAGTAACCCCTACCATGCTGTATTGTAATAGACTATTGACGTGTCTCTGCATTTTTCCTACTGGGCAAAATGTTTCTTGGAGATAGAGACCATGATTGTGTTGGCCACAGTTATATCTGCCAACCATAGCATTGCTGAATGAATGACTATGTAGAGTCTCATCAATTCTGTGGGTTGGGTTTTTTATTTTTAAAATTGAGATGGCAGACAAATGATTTCTATGATTCCCCCCAAATCTTTAATTCAGGAGTTATGACTATAACTGAAGTAGAAACCTGCTGTTTTTTACTTCCCAGAACCAAACTTTTCCATTAGGGAATGGCACTCCTTTCTTCCCATGTGGTTCTCATGGGCTGAGAATCACTGTAATTCATGGCACCCGGCCTCCAACCTTTCACCACCCCAGAAGGGGGCAGGTGGCCCAGGCCTGACTCTAGTGTTCCCCCCTCCTACAGCAGTGAATGGTCAGGGACAGGAACAAGACCCAATGAGAATTTCCCCTTAGTTTATAAATGAATGTTGAAATACAGGTGCTATTTTTTTCACTGGGGCTCCTATGCCAGAAGGATGTATGAGGGGGCCTCTTAGTGGCAATTTGCTTCATTACTAGAGAGCGAGGGTCTACAAAATGAAGCTAGCATACACAGGAAATCAGAGCCAAGAAATGAAGAGAAAAACAGATTCCCAATATTTTCTGAGTTCCTGGATCTAGCTGTGCCTATAGCCAACTACCTCTGGACTTCCCACTATGTGAGCCAATAAACTCTGATTTTGGCTTAAGCCAAATCGTAGAGTCTGTCACATACATCCTTACCTCACCCCCCAAAGTCATGACTAATGTAAAAATCATAGTTTTAAAAATAAAATATACCCAGAACAATACTTTGCTTTACATGGAATAAATATAAAATAAACTTTATTGAATTGATTGGGGTACAATAACAATAGAGAAAATTGGTGTCTTAATATTTAACACAAAACATAAGGCTTGTGTCTGCACTATTGTCTATATAAGTGAATTAACTTACAAATACATTTTTAAAGTTCAATTTCCTTCAACCCTTAAGAACAGTTAAATCATGTAATTTTAAAGATGTGGAGAGCCCTTGTCCTTATTTTCACACACTACTGGAGGAAGGTAGTTTTTAAACAAAATTTTTAATGATTTTCTATAGGGAAACCAAATTAAGACAGCTCCCAGTTTATGACAATCCCCCAACAATCAAATCTGTGCCACCCCCTGTGCCCAGCAAAGGCCAACTGACCCAGGAGTAGAAATACCTTACCAATCTGGGGCCATCAGATCTGTCTGCCTAGAATTTAAAGCTTGAACAGAGAGACACAGACTGCAAATTGGGGTGCTGGGCTGCAGGAAGAGCCCATCCAACTGAAATGGAACATAAACTTCCGCTTCTGTGTTTCAGGGGCTGTGTTTCCTTCCACTTCTCTGATTCTTGGTTGTCTACTTCTCCAATCCTATGAGCCTCCCAGCATATTTGCCCAGAGTATTTTGCTTCAGTTAGACAGTGTCAGGTGTTAGGGTGACAATGAAAGAAGTGTCGTTAATTCAAATGGGGTGAGAGAAGAGGGTATTTTCAAGTGGTATCAGATATCATTGCTCCCGGGTCCATCAACTCTGCCCTCCTACTGATACCCATCCCGACTAGAGCGCTCCTCTGCCCTCCACCATGTTGACAACCAGCCCACATCCCACCATCATCAGGGCCCTGAAATCCAACCCCCAACTCCCCTCAGGCAGGTAATACTTTCCAGAGTTGCAACTCATTAGGTTACTCTGCATGGTCACCCCGAATAGGCCAGCTGTTCCGCTGAGCTGCTCTTGGTCTCAAACTTCTCCACTCAAAAGTAGGATTTTTTTTTTTTAAATATATATTTTATTGATTTTTTACAGAGAGGAAGGGAGAGAGATAGAGAGTTAGAAACATCGATGAGAGAGAAACATCGACCAGCTGCCTCCTGCACATCTCCTACCGGGGATGTGCCCACAACCAAGGTACATGCCCTTGACCGGAATCGAACCTGCGACCTTTCAGTCCACAGGCCGACGCTCTATCCACTGAGCCAAACCGGTTTCGGCCAAAAGTAGGATTTTAACTTGACCTTTGCATAGTCCAACATTTTATGTTCTTCACAAAATAAAAGACCAGCCTTACTCCAGAAATAAATTCTGCTTCTATCCTTATAGAGTAAATAATTGTGGGCAGCTTTAAAATATCAGTTTGTTGCTGTGTCTAGCCTTAAAGAGTTCAGAGCCATTGGAAGTCAGATTCATAGAACACCTACTTTGCAGCCCTTTCTTGGAACACTGTGTGACTCCTTGCTTCCTAACTTTCTTACAGTCATTTCCCTTCCTTGAAAATCTGGTGCCTCCCTGGATGCTTCCAGCTTCTGCTATTGGTCACATGACACTGTAGATCATCCAGATCTTTTGTTTCTCTCCAAGTTCGATTAGTAACTCAGAGCCAAGGAGAATAATCCAGAAGAGAAACACTCCCTCCAGGCATCTGGTGTTCCTCACACAGCTGAGGTAGACAGGCCACGTGGCGACAGGCAAATAGGAAACAGACCTCCATTAGGGTGGTCTGACGCTCGACTGTCCATTGTAGGCCAAGGAGCAATAACAGCTGTCCAGCAAGGAGGCCAACATGTCCCCAGTGCAGAAAGTGACAAAGCAGTCCACCCCTTAGGCTGCTTCGTCCCTCAGCACCAGCCAACTGGCTGCCAACTGGCTGTCTTTCTTCACCAAGTAGGTCCACACTGAGATAGTTGGCAACAAAAACCTCCTGAAGGCCATGTATGTCCACACTTGGACAGTCATCCTGGCAGAGGGGCCAAGCACTCTGCAAATGGAGAATCTCACTCAGGCATCCTAAGATTTGGAAAAGAAATGGAACCGATGAATGGCTAACCGGCTGCACTGTAGTATACAAGAGGTCAGGGCAGCAGTCCCTCTGCTCCACCAGCTGTCTGGAAATCACTTCATATTTGGACTGCTTTCCTGACTATAAATTGAGATGGTTTAACTAGATCTTGGAGTCAGGATACTAGAGAATGAGAGGTCATCTAAACCAACCCTCTCATACTACAAGTTTACTCACTTATATTCAAACTGTTTCTTGAGCCCTACTATGTGCCAGGTGAGCTACTAGGAGCTAGGGATCCAATATTGAGCAAAGGTACACACAGCCCCTCACCTCGTGGTGCTTGCAGTATGGTGGGGAAGAGAGACACCAATTGAATAATCACATGTAGGTGTATTAACACAAATTAATGAGCTCTGTGAAGAGGCACACAGCGTACAAAGAACATATTTCAGGTGGACCTGATCTAGTGAAGGCAGCAATATGAGGAAGTCTTTTCAGATTTAAGACCTGAGGGAAGAATAGGTTTTAACTAATAAAAGGGACAGAGAAGAGAGGCATAGATGGAGTATATGCAAAGGGCCTGAGGCTGGAGAGAGCAAAGGACTTTCAGACAAGTACCAGGTAAAAGCAGCCAGGGGTGGTGGGGCTAGAACAGAGAAGAGGGCAAGAGTGAACGTTGAGTAGGCAAATGGCAATTTCTGACATTGGGGAGAACTTTAAAAGCAAGAAAGCTGGTGGATTTGGTGAAATTAGTAGACAATAGGTGGCAATGAAGTCAAATAATATAAAGGATACAAAGGGAAATCAATAAGCAAGTTAAAAAGGATAGGAAGTTACAGTGAAAAGAGGACGTTTGAGTAGTAATCTGGGAATTAGAACCAAGTAATAACTAGATCAGGAATGTGAATAAGAAATGACATAGCTAAGGTAGAGTGGGAGAGAAAGTCAATGAAACTTGTAATATCAAGGCTGAAGTCATTCCAGACGAGTCAGGACTTGGGAAGGATAGAGATATTGAACAAGGAGTCAACATGTTTAGAGAATAAAGAATGCCCAAGAGGTCAGTAGTAAGAAAAATGAGGAAGAAAGAAACTTACTTAAATGGAACAAAACTCAAGAGGTCATGATTTTTAACAGCCATCTTTCGACCTGGTAAGTGTAGGGTATTTTTGAAAATAAAAGAGACATTTAAAAAAAGGAAGAAAATAAAGGAGCTATCACTTATGAGGGCTGCAAAGAAGCATGTCCTCAGAAGCAGCAAGTTATTGGATGAGGAGCTCAGAAAAGTGGTTGAAATCAAAAGGGAGCTGGATCTTGAAGATATTTCTAGAGGGCAGAGTAGAAGGCATTGGGAGGTGCAGAGGAAGAGGAGGTCTGCAGAAGCCAAGAAATACAAGCTCCCTCTGGGACAAGGGGGGAGGAAGTGACAGGTGGTAGGTGGAAAAGGGCTGAAACTTTGGGCACCAATTAAAAACAGGGATGAGAGTACAGATTAAAGTTCGTCTTTTTTAAGAGGAAGGGCTCTGGGTTAAATGGCCAGAGAACTTGGCTCACTTCACCAACAGAGGTTGGGAGATGTCTGGTCTCAAAGCCATATAGTGTCAAAGCTGGGACTGGAAGCCATGTTTTCTGAATCTCAGCTCTAAAATCGGTGATCCCACAACCTGAGAGCAAGCAAACTATCCCTCATTGGTTTTCTTTTGCTAGTTCATGTATTTCCAGGGGCCAGCACCAGTCCTATTCTGTTTGGAGGGCTCTCCCTGGAGTTGTGCCACTGAATGGTACTGGTTCAGTCACATACCTCCTTCATATGCAGAGCACTTTGCAAAATGGGCAACTGGCAGGGCATGGGCTTGTCTTCACCTCACTGACAGACTGTTTCAGGAAGATTCTTTCTAGAAATTAGGATTGAGAAAAAAGTGTTTCCTTCTAGACTTGGCTTCCATTAAACTATGAAAAATCTTAAAGCCGTTAATTTCTTTTTTGTCTTATCCTCCAGGACACTTAAACTTAAAGCTAAGAACCCAATTGTCCTACATTCTTAAAATGATTCTTTCTCTCCTAAATCAGTTCAAAACAATTTTATTGAAAACAATCTTATGTTGTATTTTTAAACTATAAACCACACTTAAAATATTTTTAATAATAAGCAGAACAGACATGTTTTTCTTTTTTTAAATTTATCTTTATTGTTGAAAGTATTACAGATGTCCCTTTTCCCCCCCATAAACCCTCTCCTTCCCTCTCCCATCTCCTCCCCGGGCCTTCACCCCACTATTGTCTATGTCCATGGGTTATGCATATATGCACATAAGTTCTTTGGTAATATTCATAATTCAAAAAAACTGTTAAATAAGAATATATAAAAAGCTCTTAGAAATCAAGAAAAAGTTGAACATAATAATAAAAATATTACAAAGATAATAGGCAATTCCAAAAAGGAAAACAAATGAAAAAATAAACATAAAAATCATCAACCTCAACAATAATAAAGAATTATAAGTTTAAAAAATAAGAAATAGTTTCCCACTATAATAAATTAGATTACAGAAGATTAGTAAGATTGACGAAATGTAATTTTGGATAAGGGGTTGGAAAAGGGATACTCTCATGAAGTATAAAAAGGAGTATAAATTAATAAACACTTTCTGGAAGGTAAAATTAACCTCAGAATAATAAAGATCATTTATGAAAAATCTACAGCTAGCATTATACTCAATGGTAAAAATAAAAACAAAAAAAAACTGAAAGGTTTTTCTCTAAGATCAAGGAAAAAGCAAACTTCTATTCAACATAGTACTGGAGCAATTAGGCAAGAAAAAGAAGTAAAACACATCCAAATCAAAAAGGAAAAAGAGAGATAAAATTACCTCTGTTTGCAGATATCACCTTATATGTAGAAAACTCAAAAGACTCCACAAAAAAACTGTTAGAACTAATAAACAAATTCAGTAAAGTTGCAGAATACAAAATCAACATACAAAAACCATTTGTACTATGCTAACAACAAGCTGTCCAAAAGGAAATTAAGAAAACAATAACATTTACAATAGCATCACAAAGAAGAAAATACTTAGGAATAAATGCTAACTAAGGAGAGAAAAGACTCATACACTGAGAACTATAAAAATTGGTGAAAAAAATTAAAGAAGACACAAATAAATGGAAAGACATCTTGTGTCCATGAAGTAGAGGATTTAATATTATTAGAATGTTCATACAACCCAAAACACTCTACAGATGCAATGCAAGTCCTATTAAGTATTAAAATTTAAATGTACTCTTTGAAACCCAAATTCCCCATTTTGGAAGTTAGCTAATCACACAAGCACATAGGACATATAATCATCACAGAATGTTTGAAAATGGGGAGAAATTATCAACAACCTAAGTGCCCCTCACAATGGTACAGTGGAATACTATGTAGTCATTAAAGTGTTTATGAAGTTATATATAAACATACTAAAATATTCACAGCAAATTATTGAGGGAAGCAGCAATTACAGAACAGAATATACAGTATGTTCCCATATCTGTAAATGTATATATTTCTATATAGGGATATTTGCATGTTTACCCATGTCCTGAAACTCTAGATGCTGAGATTTGTGATTTATTCTTTATGATTTCCCATGATTTCCACATTTTTTAAATAATGAGCAATAATATGTTTGGTAATCGGATTTTTAAAGCAATTTTATTTTGTAGCAAGTGTGCAAGAGAGTGAACAAGGAAAATGACCCACACAAGCATAACTGGAATGTGACTCTCAGCAAGAGCAGCCCTGTAAAGTGACGGTGCATGAGCCCTGTCGTGCATGTCATGTGTGTCAGGAGAGGACTTCTGGAGAGACTGGCCAGATCTGGAATCTGCCTTCTCTCCAGCTACCCAAGTTCTGCCTCAGATTCCTCATTTGTGAAGCAGAATTGTAGTAACTTGCCTGTAATCATGGAGATAACAGGTGGAAGAAAACTGAACTTAAACCCAGGTAGCTGACCCAGAGGCTCTGCATGACTGCTCCCCTGCCCGGCCCTGCCCTGCATGCCTCACTCAGCCTCTGACAGATTCCTTTCACAGCCCCTGAACACTTAGCTGCAACCCTTTCTTTATTATCAGTCACTCACTTTAGACTCGAGCAGTCACATGTGGCTATTTACGTTGAAATTAATTAAAATTAAGTAACATTTTAAAATTCAGTTCCTTGCATAATGCTCTTCAGGTCTATCCATTCTGTCACAAAGGGTAAGGTAGCCTTCTTTTTTATGGCCGAATGGTATTTCATTGTCAATAAATTCAATATGGATAAAGCTGTGGTACATTTACACAACGGAATACCATGCAATTGTAAAAAAAAAAAAAAAAAGGATCTCTTACCCTTTGAGATAGCATGGATGGACCTGGAGAATACTATGCTAAGTGAAATACTAGTAAGCCAGTCAGAGAAAGACAAATATCACATGATCTCTTTTATATATGGAATCTAAAGAACAAAATAAATTAACAAACAAGATAGGACCACAGACATGGAAGCATGAAACAGACTGCCAGATCTCAGAAGGAAGGTAGGAAGAAATTAACCAAAGAACTTATAAGCATATATGCATAGCCCATGGACACAGACAATAGATTGGTGAAGGCCTGGGGTGGGGTGGGAGATGGGTGGAGGGGAGCAAAGGGGGAGAGGTGGGGGACAGCTATAATACTCTCAATAATAAAATAAATTTTTAAAAAGAAAAATAAATTGCCCAGCTAGTGTAGCTCAGTGGTTGGGCATGGACCTATGAACTAGGACGGGGGTGGGCAACCTTTTTGTGAGTGCGTGCCAAAACCAGCAAAATCTCTGACTCAAAATTCTTCTGCATGCCAACCCTAATTTTTTGAGAACATGTTACGCCTACTTGATATCTCTTAAGGTGTACGTATGTGAAGAACCTTGAAGAAATAATAAAATTCATTCGAGCGACAAAAACACAGTATATGATGATGAAAAATACATTTATTTTTTAATGTATACATGTACACTGATAGTCCGACAGAAAACTTTATGACTCCGTTTGATATTATCAGTGGGACTTCTGCTGCTGCATCACTGATGACAGAGATTTTACATCAGGTTTATATTTCGTGACCTTAAGAGATATGCAGGAGCTACTACTTTCATCTGTCAGGCTACTCCTATTATGAGACTTAACAAAATTCATCACTGAGAACAAAGATTCACAAGCGTATGTGGATGAAACCAAAACACT
>NW_005355621.1:1968227-1971296 GCF_000412655.1 Myotis brandtii
AAAAATAAAAAATAAAGAAAAATAAATAAATAATAATTCAGTTCTTTAGTTGCACTAGGCACTTTTCAAACACTCAAAAGCCACACACAGCTAATGGCTATTATATTGGAGAGCACAAACATAAAATATTTCCATCATCTCAGAAAGTGCTAAACTCCAAGAAGCCAGGAATGGTGCCCAGTTCGCCACTGCGCTCTCAGCAACTGGGTGAGTATCTAGTACCCCAAGGCCCTCACTGAGCGAGTGAGGAATTAATGATTCAATCCATCAAGTCCAAGCACATTGATGTTAGGTGGGAAAGGCGGTTAGCAGGAGCTAACTTTTCAGCCAAGTCCCAAAGGTAATTATACAAATGGGTGGGTCAAGGGGAGGGTAGAGCATTCCGGATGGGAAAAGACATTCATTTAGTGAGAAATGTGAAGGGCATTGGCACCGCCAAGCTATTGTTCTCTAGCTCTTTTCTTGCTGCCAATTCAAAATCATCTTAGGCGATGTTTTCTTATCAGACTTCCTCCAGAGTGCACTCACCCAGATTTAGTATTATTGTAAGGTCTGCTCTGACTAATTGGGCTCTTGGCAGCTCAATGGACAGGCCATTTTTTAAGTCTTTTAATTTTATTTTGTTTCATTATTAATTTTTGATGGGAGGTGAAGGCATGAACCCCAGAGAACTACAAAAAGCTTTCCAAGAAACTTTCAACCCAAATGCCCCCTAGCTCCAATGTTCATATAATGATTATCGAAATGGCTGTACCCTCGATGGCCCTGGGGTAAGGGAGGGGACAGCTGAATTCTTAGCAGGAGCTCTGTTCATCCTCAGGCAAGAGATTCCGAGCCAGTTACTGCTGAAGGCATAAAACAGAGTTGATTCCAAACTAATTCTAAGAATCATCTTTTTTTTTTCAAGTTTAATATAAGCCAGACTCTATGAAACCCAACTCTTATTACTTACTAGTTGTGTGACAATCCTAAGCCTCAGTTTCCCCTTCTGTAAAATGGGGACCATAGAAAGGTTAGGAGTATTAAATAAGCTTCTGTATGTAAAGTTCTTAGTACAGTGCCAGGTATATAGGAATTTAACTACATACACAATAAGTAACTATAATGTACATGTTTTTGCCATGTCTTAAAAATGTGTCTGTAATTGACTAGTGTTATTAAGAAAATAATAACCTTTATCATAATGATTATGTTAACTGTCATTTATTAAGCTCCTGCTAAACACTAATCTTTACAACTTGGAAATTCATCATAACAACCCCACCTCACTACTACCCTGATCCAAACCATCATCACTCCATGCTTGGACTAGTGCAGTAGCCACTTGTCTGGTCCCCTAGTGTCCACTCTGACCTCCCATATGACATTAGGGGTATCTTTTTAAATGGTAAATCAGATCCCCTCACCTCTTTATCTAAAACCCAACAGTGGCTACTCATTTAACAGGGTAGCAGAGCAGGAATTCAAATTTGTTAGCAATAAGAATTCAATTAGATATTCACTATATCCAAAGCACCCTGTGTCTTATATTGCCATTGTTCTTTCAGCAGGGCGAGGAAACTGAGGTTCAGAGAGAATAAGTAACTTACCAAAAAGGCTGCCCTGCAAATTAGTGACAGGTGGGATTTGAACTGTATGAATTCACCCACATGAATCCACAACTCTTGCTCTTAATCACAATGATGGATGGGTGGCCTGTAATCGCTGACCTATAGAACGCAAGGACCTCATAACACAGGTGTCCTCAGCCCATTTTCAGGCTGGAAGCCTGGGAAAGTCCATGTGAGTCTCTTGATTGCCCTGCCCCTTGAAAACACCTTTCACAGAGAAGAAAAAGGATGCGGGGTGTTCTCTTTGGTCATAGTCTCCTGTCCCTAAAACTCAGCACCCCAGTCTTGTCTCAACTTGACATTCCACTGCCCTGATTTTGTGCTTTATCCCCAGAATGTTCTTAGACTCAACACAAAGGAAATGTCTATGGCATGACTAACAACCATCTGAAATATCAGACATTCTGTGTCCAACTTAGCAGGAGGCGCTCGGAGACACAGACACAACACTCATTTGTGTGTATATTGTCTTTTGCAGACGGACCAACTTGGAATTCAACTAATCCAACCTCCAGTGGATGGTTCTGCCATTTTGGTGTCCACTAAACACTGATCACTTCTCAGGCTGATATTATGTGTTCTTCATTCCTGGATATTACCATTAACTTAATTTCACTATATGCATGGTTACACACGTATATAATTTTCTATTTAAATATTTGTAGAAAATTAAATATTCTATTTAAATATATACATTATATATATACTAGAGGCCCGGTGCCCAAAAATTTGTGCACTCGGGGGGCGGGGGGAGGGGGGTCCCCCAGCCCGGCCTGTGCCCTCTCGCAGTCTGGGACCCCTCGGGAGATAACGACCTGCTGGCTTAGGCCTGCTCCCGGGTGGCAGAGGGCAGGCCCAATCCCTAAGTGCAGCCCCTGGTCAGGCTCAGAGCAGGGCCGATTGGGGAGTTGGGGCGCCGCCCCGTCATGCACAGAGCAGGGCGGATCGGGAGGTTGCGATGCCACCCTCAGTCACGCTCAGGGTAGGGCCGATTGGGGGGTTGGGGCACCGCCCCCTGTCACACTCAAGGCAGGGTCGATGGGGAGGTTGCGGCGCCACCCCCTGTCACGCACAGAGCAGGGCCGATCAGGGGGTTGGGGAGCTCCCCCCTGTCACACACAGAGCAGGGCCGACCAGGGGGTTGGTGCGCCACACCCTGTCAAACACAGAGCCGCAGGGCAATCAGGAGATTGGGGAGCTCCCCCCTATCAGGCACAGAGCAGGGCCCATGGGCAGGGGGGGTGGTTGGGGCGCCGCACCCTGTCACACACAGAGCAGGGCCGATCAGGGGGCTGGGGAGCTCCCCCCTATCAGGCACAGAGGAGGGCTGATCAGGGGGTTGGGGTGCCTTCCCCTGTCACGAACAGAGTAGGGCGGATAGGGAGGTTGTGGCCCCGCCCCCTGTCACACACAGAGCCACAGGGTGATCAGGGGGTTTGGGCACTGCCCCCTGTCACAC
>NW_005355621.1:1971888-1988699 GCF_000412655.1 Myotis brandtii
TGGCTGCCGGCTGCCATCTTGGCTGACAGTTAATTTGCATATACTCACTGATTAGCCAATGAAAAGGGTAGCAGTCGTACGCCAATTACCATGTTTCTCTTTTATTAGTGTAAATATATGTATATGTATTTATGTATTGAGTATATCCCATATTTTCATGTCTATGCCTGTATCTTCCGTTACTAACTAGATGCTGACAACTCCCAAATTTATATCTCTGTCCCAGCTATCACTCTTAAGTTCCAGACCCATATATCCAGCAGCCCACTCGCATCCCCACTTTTATGTCTCACAGACACACAAACTCATCAAGTCCAAAACTAAACTTATGATCTTCCTTCCAGACCCTGCTTATCTTCTCATGCTCCTTATCTTAGTAAATGGCAGCTGCCATCAAACCAGGTGTTCAAGCCAAAAATACCTGAAAGCCATCCTGGACACCACCTCTCTTGCTACCTACCACATCCATTTATCCCAAAACATGACACTTTAGCTCTTCAAGTCCATCATTTATTTAACAATCACTTATTCTGCAGCACTATATGAAAAATAGGTGATATTATGGTAAACAAGATAGATACAGTCCTTACCTCTCAGAACTATTAGTCGTAAACCACAACAGCACATTTTATTGAACGAATGAATGAAGTGCATACATGAAGATAGTTTTATACAGATAGAGACTTGAAATAATTTTACTAACATGCAATTGCATATTTTGTACTAGATCTTATCAACAGCCATCTATAGAGGGCTCATTGTTTGCAAGTGGTTTATCAGGTAATAGGAGAAAATATTCATACCATCTGCTCCTTTGATACAGAATTTAATAGTTTCTTATGTTTTTATATTATTACTAAAGGCCCAATGCACGAAGATTCATGCAAGAATGGGCCTTCCTTCCCCTGGCTGCTGGTACCACCTTCGCTCCAGCCCGGAACTGCCTTTCTGCCTTCGCTCCAGCCCAGAGCCGCTTTTCCACCTTCTCACGCTGCCCAGAGCAGCTGAGGCGATGCAGAATGCCTACATCATCACCACCTCTGTTTGGTTAATTTGCATACTAACTCCTGATTGGCTGGTGGGTGTGAAGGTACGGTCAATTTGCATCTTTCTCTTTTATTAGTGTAGATATTTGATTTTCACAATAACCTTGAGAGAGGTATGCAGGATAGTTATTTTAACTCCTATTTCATAGAAGAAGAAACAGAGGGTCAGAGAAGTTGAGTTCAAGACAGTACTTTTTCTGCTATCCCCCAGTTTTAGGGGTGCACAGGGCATTTCAATTATGCCTTTTTCTTATTAGTCCAAAAGTTGTGACACTAAATTAAAGCTCCCTAGTTTTTTAGCTTGCCATATATTAATTTTTCAAACATCTTCCTACTCTTAGAGGGACTCCTTACTAAGTGATCCTACAAGAAAGGTCCAAGAGAACTCCCTGCTCTCCGACACCTGGAACCAGGCACATGACCTAACATCAGTCAACAGGAATTTTCCTCCCAGGAACACTGACCTAGGATCAGTCAATGGGTTGTTCCAACTCAGGCCTGTGGCTATTGAATAAGCAATTCAATGACACAGAGGTGTTGAAGGTTTTTACCCGTGGCATCAAGGTTCAGTGCTGTAAGCCTTGGAGTTCAGTGGGGCAGCAGTGGTCATGTAGTGGCAGCGTGCTAACAAGGAACTTCAGGCTTGGCCTTACCTTGCTGGAATACATGCATTTCCTAAGCGTGGTTCTTCAGTCTTTCATTGATTTTCGGAGGCTACTCGATGTCTTTTCAATACATGCATTTTCTGTTAAAATCTGTTTCATGCATCCGATAACTCTGAGTGATACTCCTAGAGCAGTGGTTCTCAACCTTCCTAATGCCGCGACCCTTTAATACAGTTCCTCATGTTGTGGTGACCCCCAACCATAAAATTATTTTCGTTGCTACTTCATAACTGTAATTTTGCTACTGTTATGAATCATAATGTAAATATCTGATATGCAGGATGTATTTTCATTGTTACAAATTGAACATAATTAAAGCATAGTGACTAATCACAAAAACAATATGTAATTATATATGTGTTTTCCGATGGTCTTAGGCAACCCCTGTGAAAGAGTCGTTCGACCCCCAAAGGGGTCGCAACCCACAGGTTGAGAACTGCTGTCCTAGAGAAACCTTCATATGGAGAATTTAGATGTTCTCTGTAACACACTTGGCCTCAGAGCAGGATTTATGGGTAGGCTGGTCTGGCTTGGGCCCTATCCAAGTTCCAAAATCTGAAGGATGAAAGAGTTTTGAGTCGCCTACAGAGTAGGCCCATAATAAAGACCACAAAGACCAAGGGCCAGCCAGACTCCTATGTCCTCAGGACTTCTGTCCACACTATAAATTCGATGGCCGCATAAGCAACCTCAATACTCAAACAATTCATTACTAACCAGTCTAGTAAGGAATTGACTGAAAGGATACTGTGAGAGGATATTTACAAAATGGCCTTAATGAGAAGCTACCACTAAGAAGGAAATAGGCATAAACTTAGAGCAAAAGAAAGGCTGATTCATTAGAAAGACTAGTGAAGACTATTTAATAAGAACTTACTGATGCAGAGCAAATGTTGCATGCTTTCTTGAATTTCAGAGTCTTCAAATAAGTCTTGTTGTATATCAAGAGGAAAAGACCCATAAAACTTTAATTAGCCTACAATGGAATCTTCCCAATATATTAAGACCTATCGACCATGTGTCTTGCAGCCCAAGTTCAAGCACTGAATCGCTAACCTTTCAAAAACAGTTCTGTAAAATCACTATTATCATCTCTTCATTGTTTATTTTGCAGAAAAGGAAGTTGAAAGTCAAAGAGGTTAAGTGATTGGCCCAGGGTTACCCAGGTATTAAATGGCAGAGCTGGGAGTAGAGTCCAGGTTTGCCTGGATCCAAAAGTCACATTCCATTCTTTCCACTAAACCATGGTGCTGTTTTCCTTCCCAAGGCAATTGTCAAGATGGTTTGCCAAAAAGTGCTAACTAACAACTAGTGTCTCTGACAGTGGAATGAACAGGAAGTCTCTCAGTGGCCCGATGACATGTGGGAGTGGCTGCCATGAGATAATGGGTTTGTAGGGATGGGTCTGGCTGTCAGAGAGGCGGGGTGATTTCTGATTTGGTTGTTTTTCTCAGGAAGTCCTGGTCGAGTTATTAATTCAAGAAGGGTGAGAAAAAAAAAAGGGGGGGGAGAGGTTAAAAGTAGGGGGGCGGAAAAAGAGGCAGAGAAAAAAAAAGAAAAAGAGAAACAGAAAGAGATTGAGACATTGAGAAAGAGAGAAAGAGACTTTATTCTCATTTGTATCCTCATTGTTGACTTGAATGGAGTCCACTGGCCCCAGTCTAAACCAGCAGGTCCTCTCCGGAAGCACTCGGTGCCCTTCAACAAGCCCCTCACAGCCCAGCTCCCTCCTTAGAAGCTTTTCGTCAGGGCCCTGTCCTGACAGATCCCCTTCATCACTCTTGTCTCTTGGCTGGACAAGAACCTCTTTAGAGCTACAGGATATAATGCAGCTAGACAGCATTTGGGATAAGAAATAGGAAATGGAATAACATTTTAGCCTTGATCAGAATGTCCTTAGAGGTCATTTAAATAATGTCTGATTTGCTTCATTTCAGAATCTTCTGAGGGCAAAGTTACCCTGCCCACCAGCAGCCCAAGGGGAACACTAGAAGGTGCAGGGGCTGTGTGGGAAGGGCAGGTTCTGGAAGGGGGAGAAAGGCCGTCCTGACAAAAGGACTCGCCTCCCCTCGGGAGACAGCATACACCACACTGACTATGGGTTGACTGTGACAGAAACATGGGGAATGTTCGAGGGAGATGATTTTTTCCCCTCTCTACTTGATCACTGCTATGAGAGGGATTTCCCCTGAACACTCCTGGCCTCTGTCCCACCTCTCATTACTCCCTGGGGAGACAGAGTGAGTTACCAGGTTGACAAACAAGAGCAAAATTGTCTATGTTTCTGTAATGGGTGGTACTAACCTATCAAAAATCCCCTAGCAGTGATGGCGAACCTATGACACACATATCAGAGGTCACACGTGAACTCATTTTTTTGATTGATTTTTCTTTGTTAAATGGCATTTAAATATATCAAATAAATATCAAAAATATAAATCTTTGTTTTACTATGGTTGCAAATATCAAAAAATTTCTATATGTGACACAGCACCAGAGTTAAGGTTTTTCAAAATGCTGACACGCCGAGCTCAAAAGGTTCGCCATCACTGCCCTAGGGAGATCGTTGGCCTCGCTTCCCTGTTCTCTACCTAGAAAAGTGTGGGGAGTCAACCCAATGCTCACGCCATGTGCTTGCTCCTGTCATAAAGGTAACAGTTTGACCCCATCCACCTCGCACCTCTGTCTTGGTTTTAGAATCAGATAATGACTGTGCCCTCTCAAAAAAAAACTATCAAAAATTACGATTATTGTTATTAATATCATAATTTTTTTTCTTCTGAGGCAAACCTATTAACAACAAAAACATAGGATTTTCATCTCTATTGGTTTAGTCAGAGATGTCCCAATACCACTGCAAACAGCCTCAAAAGCAGCACCTGTCCCCTCATTTCAACTCCTCTGCACTTTTCACCCCAAACAACCCATCCATCATGCCACACCCACATATCTTCCTGTCTCTTAGCACATAAACTTTTCCATCAGAAACAGGGTACTGAGGTCACTTACGATACAAAGAGAAGCTGTCGTAAATAATGCTGAGATCTGCACTGTCCCACTGTCTTGGCCAGGGCCTTGTTAGGTCAACTTTGCAAAAGCCTTCCAAGCATCTGAGGAGGAAGGGTCTTACCCTATTGCTGCTCAGTCCCTGGAGTGTTTGCAGACATTCCTATCCGTTGACGTAAGGGAATTAGACAACAATATGGTGTCACAGGGTACGGGGAGATATGCGTGTGCACATAAAAGTGTTTGTGTGTTTGCATGAGCCCAGATGTCTGCATCTGTCTGGTCCCAGGTCTCTGACAAACCCAGTGCCTCTATTTCCAACTAAGGACCAACTGTTGGCAACTTATGAATTTACAAGGAACCACAGGGAGGAAGTGATGGTACAGAATGTCTAGTGGGCTGAGGAGACAATCTGGTGATGGGAGGCAGGGGAACTTGAGGGTTGTTTATATAACACTTTAAGGAAGAGGTGATTGTACAAAGAACATGGAGGGCTAATGGAGATTTGGGGGAATACTAAAGCTTCCCAATGCCATATTGGCTCTTGGCATTGTCACCATCTGAGGGACACTTTCCAAGGCAATTATAAGCTGTCCCTCACAAAGTGTGACTGTAAATGGGACCCCACTATTCATGCCCATTCCTCTTTATTTGGTGTCTCTCTCTGTGTACTTCTCTCCCTTCGCTGGACTCCTACCATGTATGCATGTGTGTGTGTGTGTGTACCATTTCGACAGAACTCAAGGGCTGGTGAGATTTTCAAGGACAGGGTTGGGTCTGAGTCACCTTATACCCCAGCCCCCAGCAGAGCCTGGCACACGTTAGATGCTCAAGAAATGTTGGTTGTGGAAGAGAAGCATCTTGCTTTCTTGAGTATGCATAGCCACTCCTAATCAACAGCACATCATTTCAGACTCTCCCCAGGGGCTCCACCGTGAATCATCTGATATATAGCTCCTGTCAAAAGCCTGGCTGAACTATGATGCTTCAGAGGAAAAGAAAAAAGGAAAAGATTTACCAAGATTTCTCCAAAGTTTCCACCATAACAAAGAGGAGAGGGAGTGAAATTGTGATTCATTTGAGAGTTTTCAGACACGACCTAAAAAGCAGTCTCGACCCCACTACTCTACAGAATCATTATTTGAAGAGTTCATATCTCATTTCACCCTTGGCTTTGTTGAGAGCCAATAAAGCAACCAATAATGCATGGAATGTCTCTGTATTAAAGTAAAATACTGCTATTGTGGACATCATCCATTAGGGTGACCAGTGTCCCTTTTCTTTTGCTTTAGGCAAACTCATAAAGAGATGAACAAATCCACATGGTGTGGAGTGCAAGGGAGGGCCCAAGGGCTTAGCCTAGCAGAAGTCAAAGAGGCCTTCTCATGGCAATGCGCTGTAGCAGCCAGGGAGAATGGCAAGTAAACCGGCAATGACAATACACAGTCAAAAAGGAATAGGTGGCTGCAGAAACACGTGAGAGAATCACCGACGCAAACAAAGGAAGTATTCCTGGAGAAAGAGACAGCTAAGCAAAGAATGTGAAGATTCCATAGAAGCTGAAAAGGAAGTGGGGGTGGGGGTAAAAATTCCTGACAGAGGGAGCAGCATGGGAAAAGGCAAGGAAGAGTATGGCTCATCTGAGGAAAAGGAAAGAAGTTTACCATGTCTGGAATAAATAAGTGAAAGATGAAATCAAAACTATAAACAGGGATTCTCAGAATGGTCAGCAACATGTAAAGCTTTTTTCAAGGACAAAGGGATGACATTGAAGGGTTTCAATTGGGGAATTACTTACCAAGATAGACATTTTCAAGATATTTCCTTGGCAGCAATGTGGACCATGAATGATGCGTGGGGGAGAGGAGATCTAAAAGGATGAGGTTGCTGTACTGAAAGTGAGGTTGTAGTCAGAAGGTGGCAGAGGAGATGGAGAGGAGCAGATGGATCTGAAAGATATTTTAGAAGTAGAATTGATAGGACTTGGTGAATAGTTGCGTATGGGACTGAAAAAGAGAAAGAAGTCAAGGTTGACTCCCAGCTTGTGATACTGAGGACAAGACTTAGCCATGAAGAGGGTCACTGTGAATGATCAAGGATAAGACATATGCCAGGCATGTTCTCCTGCCCTTTCTACACACGAGGCCAAGCCTAGTCCATCTCATCAGCTCTGTTCCAGCTTCGCCATGTCTGCCACTGGATGGATAGACAAGGGGGCTTCTTTTACAGATCTGTCTTGGCTTTGGGGGAGGCACTGGAAACCTGCTTAGGCTTCCAGGTCTCCATCCTGTACCCCAGCATGGCTCTCCAGAAAGCTCTGAATGACAGCAGGGATGGAGGTTGGTATAGAGAGGAAGGGGGTGTGAGGGATTTGGCCAGGTATTACTAGAGCAATATGTTTCCCTCAGTGCTTGTCTCTGGGAGTCTGATCTCTCCCTGGGGAAGTCAAGAGGCACAGATGAGAGAATGGTGAGGTTCATGCAGCTAAGTCTTAATCCAAACTCACGTCATGATTCATCTCGGTAACACTGGCACGTTCAGAAAGGAGAAAGGTAAATAAAGACATCCTCAAGCCACAGCAGCAAGGTCTCCCCCAACTTCCCCTCCCAATCCTAAGAAGGGGCCCCACCCAGGGCCCTTTTGAGCGGAGTCCCTCTTCCAGCCTTACAGGGAACATTCTGACTCTTTGCAGAATTCCCTATGAAGCCCCCAGAGTCCATGCCTTGGATCTTATCCTAGCTCTTAAGGAAACCGGAACTTGAGCAACCACTTCAAAACTAGGAAGGCTGAGAAGGTGGGGTGTAAAATAGGGAGTCGGCCACTGTGCAGCACCACCCCCAGGGGCACCATTTGCACTGTAGCTAAGGGAGCCCTCTGGAGTTATATGGTGCTGGCAGTCCAGCTCAGGAGTCAAGAAACCGGGTCCCACTCCCGAATGTTTGATCTGTCTGCATCATCCCCACCCCACATACACACCGCAGACCTCAAGCCTTGCCTCTGAGTTCAGGGCACTGATTTCCTTTCACAGGTTTCACATACGCTGACACTCTGTACCTAAGACGCAGTGGTGTTTCCCAAGGCTGCAATACACAGCACATTTGTAATGAGAAGGAAAGTCCAAAAGGAAAAACAATGTCAAAACTGAAGAGCCCAGGCTTGACAAAGGAGCTAGGAAAACCAGGCTGAGGAGAAGTTTTCCGGAGACACTAGAGCACTCTGCCCCCTGCCAGGGCTGCAAATTCTGCCAGAGCCAAGACTTGGACTGCTCACCCACCCCTCCCATGTATCCTCTGCAGAGCCTGCCAGCACCCCATCTGCCCCCCACCCACCCACCAGGGCTCCTTAATGACAAGCCCATGCCTCCCTGGACTCCTTTCGAGCCAGAGGGCTGCACTGTTGACATTTATCTCTGGGTCACTCGATGACATGATCATAGGAGACACAAAGGAGGCATATTTGTAATAAATCCTGAATAACAACAACAAAAAAGTCACTAAAAAGTTGGGTTTCTCTCCAGTGCCCTTGGCAAAAGGAAGCAAAGAAAAGATGTTTGCTGGTTGGTTTCAGCGTCTTTAGTTGGCTCCCCACTCCTTCTCCCTGCTATGGACCGAATGTTTGTGTCCTGGAAACTCATGTTGAAGCCTGATCCCCAGTGATGATTTTAGGAGGTGGGGCTTTGGGGAGGTGATTAGGTCATGAGGGTGGAGATTCATGAACAGGGCTAGTGCTCCTATAAGAAGAGACACAAGAAAGCTGCTCTCTCTCTCTCTCTCTCCCCCCATGTGAGAATGTAACAAGGTGCCCTCGCCATTTACCAAATCTGCCAGCACCTTGATCTTGGACTTTCCAGCCTCTAGAACTGTGAGAAACAAATGTTTGTTAAGACACCCACTCTGTGGTATTTTGTTATAGTAGCCAGAACTATGACTTTGAAGAATGTCTCCAACTCAGCCTGTAAGCCCATGGGTCTGAGGTTGCCCCCAGACTCCCAGGAGTGCCCTTATGCAGCCTCTACCTGAAGGACTCACGGCAACAGAATTTGAGGCAAAGTGGAGGGGAATTGAATAATGAAGACAATCAAAAGGAAAGGCTGGCGTATGAATGCTACATCGCTTCTATGTGCCAGTTAGCAGGGCCAGGCAGCAATAGACATGATCTCCTCAGCAGGATGTTCACTCTGAGAGACAGGAACCCATTCACTTTCTCATTCCCTATAAAACCCCCAGTGCCCAGAACAGCGCCTGGCATATTGTAGTAGTTCAATAACTATTTGTTGAATGAATGAGTGAATGAATTTCTCTTCGTCTTTATGGCAATTTTATGGGGGATTATTATACAGATTTCAAAGATGAGAAAACTGAGACAAGGTCGAATAATATACCCGAGGTATAAACTTGTAAACCTGACACACAGATCTGACTCTATCGACACATAGAAAGATGTAATTGGCTGTTGATATGATTCCAGGGGCTGGATCAATCAAACAGAAAGCTCTTCTCCAAAACGCTTAGAAGAGCAATTGCTTTGTCTATATTATACTTTAAATATCCAATCCATTATATTTATAGCAATGTGAATCTATCTCTCCCTTCTTTATCCCATCATTACACATGAAATGTAGCACAATTGTGGCATTTATTACACTTTACTGCAATTATTCTCGAACATCTCACTTGACTGTGAACTTCTTGAAAGCCCCTTGTTTATCTCAGTATCTCCAGCACCTAGACAAATCTTCCCAAAATTGTGCTGCATAAATGAATGGATAGATGAATGAAATTGTGCAACACCTTGCATTTCAAAAATACTTTCATTTACATTATCTTATATTATCTTCATGTGAGTTCATGAATTGTTGGGATCGTTAGCAAATGATTAAATTTCATGTGGAGGTATAATAGTTTTTTTGTGGGAAGATGCTTTGAGGTGCTTGAAGTAGGCTATGTGAGTTCATGGATTGTTGGGATCGTTAGCAAATGCATACATTTCATGTGGAGGTATGATAGTTTTTTGTGGGAAGATGCTTTGAGGTGCTTGAAGTAGGTGTCAATCGTGAGGGGTGTGTTGACCCAGATAACAGAGAAGGGAGAAGGGTTTTGACCTTGGGCAAGAGGCAAGAGCATGACTTTGCTGGCATCAGTGAAGAGAAGCAACACTAAAGGATAGGTGATAGAACCCACAGAGAGAGAGAGAGAGAGTCTTGGACTGGGTGAACAAGGAGCCAGCAAGACAACCTGGGTGGACTGGGTAGCTGAAGACCATTTTATGGATGTTATAATGCCTACTATACTTTGAAGCTGCTCCAATTTCTGCCATGTAAGCCCCTCAGCTCTCTTTTCCCTACCAAAAAAAAAAGACACTTTGGTCATTTCTACTAACCTTACTATTGCTACGTTGTAAGTGGGCTTTTTTAGAAAGCTCAGTGACACAGCTTCATGTTGGGTTGAGGCAGCACAGAACACAGATGCATGAGGAAGCTGGAGCCCGGAATTCAGACATACAAGAGATTATTGTGGGCTGTGGAAGGAGAAGATAGAGCTTTAAAGTCTCCTTTTCTACCATCTCACTGACAAGGTGGCCCTAGTTTCCACCTGTGCTATTCTCTGTGAAGAAACTGAGGTCCAAAGAAGTTAAGTGCCTTGCCCAAGGTCATACAAGTAGCAGTTGATAAAAATAGAACCAAATTAAATTCAGGATACTTGACCTTAACTCTTTTGCTTCCCTTGTATCTTGATGCTACTTCACAAAGATTACTGTCACCATCAGCAGGATGGAAGATGGGGCTGGTATTACTTTCAGGGGGCTTGTCTTTTGAATGGCTTGAGCTAGAGCTTGGGATCGTCTCACCATCTCCCTCACCATGGCCAACACTATTGCAGTTTGCCTGACGATTACCACCAGACCCTTGAGGACAGCAGTACAAGAGGTGTACCTCCCTGGGAACTCTAAAGCCAGAAGAAGGGGGTTCAGGAGAGTTTGTCCCATGGCTTTGCAGACAACTCCCCCAGCAGACCAGAGCATGGCCAGTGAGCAAACTTGGCAAGCGGAGGCCCCCATTACATCTGTCAGAGGCCCTCACACACACACGGGCTTTATTAGGAACAGGCCCTGGCGAGAGCAGGCTGGGACAATGTGGTGCAATGTTTACTCGCCTGTCTGCCTGTCCTCTCAACACCCTGGCCTCACACCAGACAAGGCACAGGCTGGGTCTCCAGGAGTGGCCAAGCCACTGCCAGCGCCTCACCTGCCTTCTCCCTGGCTCAGCCATTGCCACAGTAACAACCAGGCTGGCTAAACCTCAGGAGGAATGAGCTGCTGAAACTGGGCCCAGACTCCAACAGGGTTTTCCCAATGCTCATCTGGCTCCAACAGTGCACACACATAGCTGCAGTGCTCAGCAATCGCTTTGAAAGACTGCTGAATGAATGAATCCATCCAGCTCCAACAGGAAGGGACTTGAGGGATTCTCATTCCTCCCGTCCAGTCCTCTTTCTCCAACAGATGCCTGAAATGCTATGAATCCCTGTTAAAACTTGACGATCTCCTAACTGGGACAACACTAAAAAGTGTTTTAATCAGTTACTTACAACTTGTAATAAATGACATTTCATCTTTATTAGTCACCTACTATGTGCCAATCACTTTACCTACATCATCTTTACTCCCCGCTATATCTAGCCTTACAAAGCAGGTATTATAAAGGCAGCCACCAAGGCTCAGAAGATGAAAGACATGTAGCTAATAAGTTGGGAGGGAGGGACTTGAATAGAAATCACAGACTTTTTAAATCACTTTATAGTTGTAACAGCTTTAAAAATATAATTTAGACACATTGCCACCTTGAAATTACAGTACTTATTAGACCCACTGCTAATTCTGGTTATGTAATATGTTAATAAAGAACCACTTACAATACTACATTTTAAAAAGTTTGACTTTTTTATATTCTTAATGCTGTATTTCAACATAAATGGCTTCCACTGTAATCCTACATATTTTATTTTGTGCATTTAGGTGCCACATTCTATTCTGAGAAGGGTTTGCCTACTTTAGAATATTACATACCCCACCCCTCCAACCTATGTTTCCTTAAATGCCCTCTTTGGCCATCAGTTTTTTGTTAAAATGTAGATATCCACGCCACACATCCAAACTATAAAAGTAGAACCGTGGGCTTGGAACCTGGCAATCTTTGCCTCCACCTGCTCCCCGGGGGAGCTGCCTTGCATGTTGCCCCTGAGCGGACGTGGCTGCTGGGAGTGGGCTGGACCCCCTTCCGGGTGAGAAGAACCTGCACAGCTTCACCTGGGGCTCTGACCCTCCAGGTTTCCAATCCTCGATGAAGTTTCTCAGTGAAGGAGGAAAAGATTAAAACTGCTGATTTTAAAGTTGGGGTATCTGTTTCTGCATTTTAGGGGTACCTTCGTTTTTGAGGGCCATCGTTACAAATTGCCACAAACTGAGATGGCTTAAAACAAGAGAAATTCATTCTCTCACAGTTCTGGAGACTGGAAATCCAAAATTGGGGTGTCAACAGTGTTGATTCCTTCTGGGGGTTCTGAGGGAGAATCTGTCCCATGCATCTGTCTCAGCTTCTGGTGGTGCCAGCAAGCCTTGGTGTTCCTCAGTGGTAGACCCATCACTTCAACCTCTGTCTCCATCTTCACGTGGAATTCTTCCCCGTGTGTCTCCATCTCTGTGTCTCTGTGTCTCAATTTCCCTCTTCTTGTGAGGACACCAGTCATAATGGATTTAGGGCCCCCTCTAATCCAGTATTACCCCATCTTAACTTGATTACATCTCCAAACACCCTTTTTCCAAATAATATCACAGTTTCTGATGGACATCAATTTTGATTGGGGGGTGGGGTGGGGATACTAGTCAACTCAGACTAGGAGAGAGATTTTGTTTCTGCTTTTGTTTTTGTTTTAAATGCTTATGGCTAATCTACCTCCCATCCCCAGGAGAGAACTCTGTAATCAAAAACAGTGCTTCCCAAAGCATGGGGCCTCAACTGGGAACGTGTTCGAAACCTAATTATCAGGCCTCTGGAATCCGAAACTCTGGGGTTGGCCCAGTCATCTGTGTCTTCCCAAGTCCTCCAGGAAACTCTGAGCCTGCTCACCTTTAAGAACCTCTGCTCTACAGAGAGTGTGCGATATGGGTGATCTTCCCTTCAGATTGAATTATCGGTTTGGCTTTCTGGTTTTTTGTTTGTTTTGTGTATTTTAAAGAAAGGCTTAAAGAGATGAGATAACTGCTCTGCCTGAGAGGAGATGTATTCGAAGGGTAGAAAGACTGAGAGGTGACTCAAGAGGAGGTGTCATGGGTCTTCCTGAGATTGGGAAAGGGACAGTGCCTGGAAAGTCCCTGAGGGTGGAGACCCACAGCACGGGATGGAGGAGGGAGAGATGAATTTGGGGTGTGCCTACCCGGGGACATGAGGCTGCCTTCCTGGGGAACCTCTGCCCAGACGCCTTGGCAAGACGAGGGATGAAGGGAGGGGACAGGCTCCCTTCAAAATGGTGCTTGCAGCCCACAAGCAAGGATTTCTCTAGAATAGAACCAAGACAGACACTTGCCCCTAAATCTTACCGAATTCCCGAATTCCCAGGGCTTCCTTCTGTTCTGGAGGGAGAGAGAACATCTCACCACCACATCACTAGGAGTGGGTTTCCCGCCAGGCCTGGCAGGTGGAGAACCAAGCCAGATTTATTTGCTTTAGAAAAATAAAGAAAACGTGCCGTGACACTGCTCACACCCAAGTGTCTCGGAGCGATTCGGCACAGGTTCCAGCTGGTGAGCACCGTGCTGGGAGTGTAGCTGCCCCATCCTCCCTCCAAAGAACAAGGGCCCCCTCCCCTGCATAGGGAAGCAGTTCTTTCCCCACTATACCCATCCCTTCGGGCCCGGTGTGGACGAAGGCACAAGGCAGATGGGAAAGCTGCAATAATGAACTCAAGTGCGCCTGAAAGATGATAACCATCATTTCTATTTCTCCACCACCCTCGTCCCCCCACGAGCTTTCCAGATTTTATGGCCATGACTCACCTCCGCTACTGCTGTGGGGTAGCGGACGCACTTACGGCACACTGAATTTAGGCAAAACATGAAAAAAAAAAAAAAAAAAAAAAAAAAAGAAAGAAAGAAATCCCGCCCGGCTAATTGCAAGAGGAACGCTCCCTGTCACGTGCAGTCCAGCTGACTTCATGCCTGGGTGGCAGAAATGCGATAAAACTCCCAAGTTGGTCCTTAGATTTTTAAAAGTCAGATTGCTCAGCCATGATCTCACAGGCGCGCACCCCAGCCAGTGGCCCTGAGCCAGTCTTTGAAATATGACCTAAGAGGGGGCTGGTGACGGAATGGCCATTTCTGGCATGGCTCATCACCAGTCAGTTTTCCTGTGAGACCTCATCCTTCTCCAGCTGCCCAGGAAGGACCCCCACCCCCAGCTGCTGGCTTGAAGCAGTGGCCAGGCCACCTGACGGCCCCCCAGCAGCACCAATACTGTCTCAGAGGCGACCCACTCTTCTCCAACTCCTCCCGCACTTCCCTCTGGACGGGCCACTTGGCACGTAGCCACACCTGCTCCTGTATTGTTATTCAACCCCATTCAATCAGCGCATGTCTACTTGGAGGCACAATAGCATAGTGGCTGAGAACACAGTGTCTGGATTAAGAAATACTATAGGTTTGTCTTCCACTTCTCTCCATTACTAACTGCATGAACTTGGGCAATTAAATCTGAGCCTCATTTCCTCATGTGTCATGAGGAGGTAATCTCACACCCCCCATATGGGATGAGGCATAGGGATAAATACCTAACAGTAGTGAAGACAAAACATTGTTGATTACACCCCACCACCAACAGTGGATGTCTTCTGGGTAGAGTGGGCACCCATGTAAGAATCCTCCCAGTTTCAGAGGGACTGGCACACCCTGGTTTGGTGGTCGAGGTGATCAATGGTTTCTGGATGGTTCCAAGCTTTGGGATCTGGGAATTGTTTTGGAAGCCACTATGGTAACTCTGCAAATGACCAATACAGTCTATATATATATAAGCCTAATATGCAAATGTCCCCATGGGAGTTCGACCGGGAAACCGATCACTTGCTATGATGTGCACTAACCACCAGGGGGTGGTGCAGAATGAAGGAAGGCCCCAGCCAGCAGCCGGCAGCTGGGGAAGGGAGGCCCCGGCCGGCAGCTGGAAGGCCCCGATCGACCCTGATCGCTGGCCAGGCCTAGGGACCCTACCTGTGCATGTATTTCGTGTACCAGGCCTCTAGTTCATTAATAAGAGCCTATGCTCAGGATCTTGATCAAGCCCCAAACCAATGGTCAAGACTGCCCGAAGCTAACCAGACCGTGAGAGCCTTGGGTCTCATGTTCTTTTTGGATCCTCCTGAGGTTGGTCACACCTTTGGTGCTAAGTGAGCCAACATGTGGTCTCAGCTTAAGCCCAACCTCACAGGAGCTCTGCAGCATGAATTATACCTCAGAGTGGATGTCACTTTGAAACAGGGATCAGCTTTTTGTATCCCTTGTTGGTTACTCGTTGGATGCAGGCTACAGGGTGCAGTTGGAGGAGCTCATATTCTCCCAAGTGTGGAACCAGTCTCCTATGGGTGACAAAAAAATCTCTAGAGAAGGGGGCAGCTGTGAGCCCTTAGCAGACATCACCCAGAGCAGTGGGAGTATGGGTGCACCCACTGAGTAACAGGGAGCAGGGTGAGCATACGAACAGCACCCACTCCAGACTCCTCGTGGCCACTTAGCTTTAGAAAAGGAAATTTCCATGGGGTAGAACCTGGATCCACTTGAATTTGCAACAAGGTTTGAGGGCAGAGAGGTAGATTTACTTCCACAGAGACCCATCCTGGAGGGGTTCAAGTACAAATGGACTTTTGGCCTGACACCATCTTCGTCTCATCCCTACCTGCAGAGCATCGAAGCATCTCATTTTGACATCACCTCTCTGAGAACTAACCCTAAAAAAGACAAAAAAGGCTGTGTTCTCCACCCTCCATGAAACCACTGTTCATAAGGCTTGAGTAGACATGATGGGTACCCGACAAACACTCCTCAGGAAGCCCTCCTGGATAGTTGCTATGCATATGGAGACTTGACTTACAATGGGGGGTGGAGGGAAGCACCCAACATTTTTATTTGGGGAGGTTGATTTTCAAGTGGAAAATTCTTAACCTTCCAGCTAACTACATAAATTGATTGCAAATACCCTACTCACAGAAATAAAAATAAAAAGACCATGGAAAACTAGTACATATTCCTATCCCCCCATAAAGCTGCTTCAGGCACCCTATCAGGTCACATTGGACCAAATAAGGAGAAAAAAGAGCTACAACACCTTTGAAAAGGAAGCTGAGAAGGCAAGAAGGGCCTGGGGAAAAAAGGCCGAGCTAGAGGGAGAAAGCTGGGGAAAATTGGAAGTGACAGGAGTTTCCAAAGGAAGAGGTTAAGATAACAGAAGTCAACACAAGAGCTGGCATGACAGCGAGACTGAGGTGGCAAAGCTGAGGAGTAGGAAACAGACACCTGGGGGAGGGAAGGGGGTCCTCTCCTAAAGGGAGGAAAAGCTGATGCGGATAACTATGGCTGCTCCAAGGATTAGAACTAAATCTCAAGGTGTGAAGAACAAGTGAGGGAAAATGAGGTATCAGGGGCTCTGGGTTTTGTTTAATACGTACCCAGTGGTGAGAGGCGTGTCTGAAATGTGGTGGCCAGATGCTCAGGAGACTGCGGAATTCCCACCAGGAGAGGGGAAGTTCAATGTCAGCCTCAGTTGGTTCTGCTTTTCCCTAATCCGTGAGTCTGACTTAAGGCTCGGTCAGAGATGGGTTTATCCCACTCAGTTTTAGGGACAGAGGTGTTTAGGCCACCGGCCATTCATTCAATATAGAATAAAATTAAAGACCAAGTAAAGCCGGGGGGCAGGGGGACAGGGACCAAGTAAACAAGCAGACATCTGGGGCTCTCCCCAGCTCACCCCTGGACAGCAGGACCAGATCCACAGACCACCCATGGGATCCTTCTTGGCCTGACCTGGTAGGGGCAGAACATCCAAGTGAACAGT
>NW_005355621.1:1988744-1991085 GCF_000412655.1 Myotis brandtii
ACCGCTGCATAGATTGTCCCGTGCTAACCAACCTTCTCAACCTGTTGTCCTCAAATTTCACCTCATTCATTCACTTTATTGATCAAACACATAGAGCCATATTTTAGGCTCTGGAGCCAGGTAAAGCTGAGTGTGCACTTTACCTCTCTGCTTCTTAGCTGTGTGTCCTTGGACAACTTCCACAACCTCTCTCAGTCTCTGTTTTCTCATCCATTGCAGAGAGATAATAATAAGATGATCTCAGTGGGTTGTTGTGAAGATTAGATGACATAGGTATCCTGCCTAGAGCCTACACAGAGTTAATAGTTAGTAAATGGTAACTTCTGTCATTATTATTATTATTATTAATTCTGTTATTATTGTCATTAATTTTAGAACTATTCATGTGGGGGTGGAGGGTGCTTCTGCCTCACTCATGATGATTCCTTCCATGTGGGAGAGGTTCCACGTCACTCTTGGTTTCTCTCTGTCCCTTCACTCACTGGCCCCCAGGGGAGAAAGAGTGATATTATTTTTATTCTGATAAATTTGGAGGGAGAAATCAGGAACGCTCAGCCAACCTCTTTCCTTACACTTCCTCTTGGGAGTGAGCCTGTCTGCAAAGAGCATGCTCAGTATGTTTCATGGGCCTGTCCAGAGCTGCTGTGACCGGGGATGGTGAGTCTTTGTCGACTAGAGGCTCAGTGGCAAGAACTCCACCAGTCCACAAGTATCAACTCCATGTTCCGCTTTATCAGAAACAAAGATGGGTCTGTATTTGGATCTCCAACTGCCAAGTCTTTTGTTTTACTTCTTAATCAGTTCATAACTGGGGTGAAGAAGAGAGGTGCTATTTAAGTGGTACCCCTCAAATCCCAACAATTACAAATAATTATTTGCATACGCATAGCTGAGATTTAACCGCCTCGGTTCAGTGAAGCAGTTCAAAGGAAGCATTGAATTCAAATCCACAGACTTTTTTCTTCCCTTGAATCCCACCGGCTTGCTCGGCATCCCCATCAACATTCCAGATACTTGATGACCCTTTGATTTCAAACAGAAATTTACAGTTTCATTATATAAAAGACAAAAATAGGGCTCTGTGCCCATTTACTCTTCCTAACCCATTTCCCCCCTGGAGTCAAGGTTAGCCGTTTTCATTACCACTGCTTGCTTTTTGTTTAGATCACCCTTCCCTGCTGGATTCCAGATCCTTATCCAGGGCCTGGTGCAGGAAAGGACGTCTTTTATGTGGTTTTTCTTTATGGGCTTCTAGGGCTGAGCTACCTTTGCTAAACTAAGAGTGTCTTTGGTTCCCTGGCGATCACCAGGGTTTCATTTGTGTAGGCTGACTCTTGTTTGGAAATGGTGATTGCACGAAGCAGAGAGATGCTGAGATTAGGGGGGCTGGAGCATTCCAGCTCAATAAATCAATCCCCTGTTAATTGTGCCCCTGTCAGTCAACATTGTAACAGAGACTGCAGGGCAAGGAGCTTGTTAGCAGAGTGATTCCTTGTTGCCCTTTGTGGGCTGAGCTGACTGTCCATCAGATTAAGCCACAGCAAGGAGAGGCTGTTGCAGGGGCTACCACCTCTGTTGCTGTCAAAGAAAGAAGCCAATCAATACTCTTGGCTCCACTGGAACTTCTGAGAAATTTCAACCTGGGATTTAATCTCTGTGTAAACAACCAAATTCTAACCCCACTTTGTGAAACTGACCAGCTCACCTTGCATACTTTTAATGCCTTTAAGTTAAAAATCATGAAATCTTTGGCTGCATTTTCCCAAGTAGCTTCCAAGGGTTGTTAGGTAATAAAGCTTCTATTTGGCATCTAAAGTTATCTTTTCTCATAAGAGAGGTGTTCCTGCCTCTCTTGACCTTCTGACAGTAGGTTTACACCCACAAGACGAATGAGAGCTCAGCCATATTATTATGATGAACCAAATTACTCACAAAAGCTAAACATTCAGGCTATTGAACATTGTTTGGGTTTTTGTTTTGTTGTTTTGCTTCTCAAATCTTAACATGCATGAGACTCACTTGAGAGTCTTGTGAAAATGTAGAGTCTGATTCTGGGGGTCTGGGGAGGACCCCAACAGTCTGCATTTCTAATAAGCTCTTAGATGCTGTGACTGCGGCTGGTCCATGGACCAGACTTTGAATAGTATGGCTCTAGCTCAGCGGTTCTCAACCTTCTGGCCCTTTAAATACAGTTCCTCATGTTGTGACCCAACCATAAAATTATTTTCGTTGCTACTTCATAACTGTAATGTTGCTACTGTTATGAATCGTAATGTAAATATCTGATATGCAGGATGGTCTTAGGCGACCCCTGTGAAAGGGTCGTTCGACCACCAAAGGG
>NW_005355621.1:1991105-2002213 GCF_000412655.1 Myotis brandtii
GGCAAACCTTTTGAGCTCAGCGTGTCAGCATTTTGAAAAACCCTAACTTAACTCTGGTGCCGTGTCACATATAGAAATTTTTTGATATTTGAAACCATAGTAAAACAAAGATTTATATTTTTGATATTTATTTTATATATTTAAATGCCATTTAACAAAGAAAAATCAACCAAAAAGATGAGTTCGTGTGTCAGAGGTGTCATAGGTTCGCCATCACTGCCTTAGTCGGCTTTGGAGTCTCACAGTCCTGGATGAATGAGCCTCCATTCCTCATTGGAGTCTCAGGACATAGTGCATGAAAGTACTTGGAATAGTACCTAGCACAGAGTATGCATTGAACAAACAGCACTGTCTATGGGCATCAGCGTTGACATGAGAGCTAGGCAACCAGCTTGCAGCCAAATCTATCTGCCACTGTTCTTAGGAATGGTTTTATTAGAACACAGCCACGTTCATGTATTTCTGTACTGCCTATGGCTGCTTTTGCTCTGTAATGGGAGAGTTGAGAAGGTGCCACAGGGACCATGTGGAACACAAAGCCCAACATGTTTACCGTGGGACCCTTCACAGAAAAAGTTTACCAGCCTCTGATTCTCAACAATAAAAATTTACTGAACACCTATTGTGTACCAGACAATGAAAAGTCTCTTCCGCTAAAAGATCTCAGCATCTCATAAATACTTAATTAACCCCTGTGATAGCCCATACATACACTTACCCCCAGCCCCCCATCTTTAAAATGGATGTATAACAGCACCTACACCAGAGTGTTTACAGTGTGGACAATGCCTAGAACATATTAAGTGTCCAATAAACATTAGCCATAATTATCATTATCTGTATAGGTGTTTTCATTGAAATTTTACACCCATGCGCGTATTACCATTGCTATTGCATAAATGTAGAAACCATGAGCACTCGGGACTAGGTCTTATTAATCTAAAGCCTCCCTAAGTAGTCAGACCGCAAATACCTTCCCTGTTTCCAGTCCTCTCCTACAGTCTGGTCCAGGACAGTCCTCAAGTTTGGTACAATATTGATAATAAAAATATCACCAATAGCTAATGCTTACAGGGGCTAGCTATAGGCACCACGTGGAGCACATGATCACAATGAATCACAAGCTGTGAGATAGGCAACTTCTGTTTTCTGCACACACAGATACAAAAAGGGAGGCTTCAAAAAGACTGTCTCACAGCTAATAAGTGATAGAGTCGGGATTCGAACCCAATTCTGTTTGACTCCAGGACCCATAGAACAAGCCTTACACTCTACTGTGAACATCAGATAATTCGTGGGCGTGCAATAAACATTTGAGGTGTCCTTGTAAATGGCACATATTACTCCAATGCTGAGTAACATCACACCCCATGAGTCAACAAAAACCGTCTGGGATTCGAACCCAGTTCTGTTTGACTCCAGGACCCATAGAACAAGCCTACACTCTACTGTGAACATCAGACAATTCGTGGGCGTGCAATAAACATTTGAGGTATCCTTGTAAATGGCCCATATTACTCCAATGTTGAGTAACATCACACCCCATGAGTCAACAAAAACCGTCCCAGGCCTTTGGTTTGTTGGCAACAGATGAAGCAATCACATGGTCATACTGACATCTGCTCCTAGGAGAACAACCCAGAAACTAAAGGTAGTGGATAATCAAAGCTGTTAATTAGCCTATGTGGCCCAAGGTGAGGAGCAGAGACTTTGAATTCTGATCTCAGTTGACAAACATACCTTTACCTAAAGCCTGAGTACTTGGCCTCACCCTTGTGAACAGGCAATTACTGGTAGCTGTGCAGGCATAATGAGGAGCTTTGGAATCAAAGACAATAGGATTAAAGCCTCAGCGCCAGCCATTACTGGCTGGTTCTTCTTCTGCACAATGAGGTCCATGACAGTGCCAACTTTGTAATGGTTTCTCAGGACCTTGGTTCTTGTTCTGCACAATGAGGTCCATGACAGTGCCAACTTTGTAGGGTCAGTGTGGGGATTAATTTACATGAGGGATGTCACATGTGTACCAGGGAGCGTATGAACATGTAAGCCCATAAAGTGCCACTTATTATTTTTCACAACCCCAGTACAGCGCTAGCCCCAAGCAGGTCTCTACCAAATGTTACTTCAATTCCCCTTTAATTTCCCTGATGAAAACCTAACTAGACATATGCAACAAGTCCTACCCATCCTGAATCAAGCCTTCAAATATTTTTATGAATTTTTCCTTTAAGTCCAATTTTATGGCAAGAGAAAGTAGGTTTCCTCTAAGAGGTAATGGATTAAAAATACATTGTTACATGTAACACAAATGCTTGACTCAACTCTTCTCCATTGAGTAACATTTTCATTTAGACCTGCTTTACTTTTGTTGTTGATTGATCTTATTCAGTCAACAAACCCTTATTAAGCACTTGCTCTGTGCTTAGCAGTGTTCTCAGTGTTGAGGATACAGAATCAAAACAAATCAGAAAGCAGGCTATTCTCATGGAGTTGACATTCTTTTGGGAAAGACAGACAATAAATTCGTGGACGAGTAAGTCACGTAGCTTCTTATGTGGTTAGTGCTCTGAGGAAAATAAAGCAGGATTGTATTAAAAGCAACTGGGGTGGGAAGGGAGGTGGCTTTAGACTGTGTGGTCATGGAGACTCTGAATTATAAGGAGAAGTGAGACATGCAAAGATGGGAATGAGCATTCAGGCCAGTGGAAAGACTGGAAAGACCATGGGTGAGGAAGAACTTGATCTGTTCCAGAAACACACAGATGTGATGGGGAAGCAGAAGGTATTTTGATTGGAGAAGACCAGGGGTGAGAGGCAAGTCTCAGAGAGTGGTCTCAGAGGACCTCTGGGCTATGAGAAGGAGTGTGGATCTTCTTCCAAGTGTAATGAGAAGCCACTTGAGGATTTAAAGCAGGAGAGGCACATGATCTAATTTGACTTTTAGAGCAATCACTGTGGTTATACACAGAGAATGGGCTGGAAGGAGCCACAAGAAGCAGATGGACAAGATAGGAGGCTACTGCAGCTGTAGGGGAGAGGAGTTGGTGGTGGTGTGGCCAAGGGCGTGGGGGGCAATGGAACAGAGAGGATTTGGGACATATTTTGCAAATCAAGCTGACCTGTCTAGTTAGACGTAATTAAACAGAGAAAGAGAGCCTTTCATTGGCAGCAGGTTCTAATGTTTGCACCTATCTGCCATTGATCGTGACTTTGATCTGGTTCATTACAAGGTCTGTTAACTCTGAATTAAGAGCATTAGAAAAGCTGGTCACTTCAGGCAGAAGTAGCCTAAAATGAGAAGTTCCTCTAAAGACATTTGTAGACACCAATATACCCAAAATATCTGGGTGCCACTGAAGACAAATGCTGGTCAAGTCTTCGGGTTGTGTCTCTATCCTGGGAAGCCCCTCATCCCTGCAGGCAAAATGATGTAGTAGAAAGTGCATTGTGTGTGGGGGGGCACCCCCAGGGACTTCACCTCAGAGCACCTCACTTCCCAACTGCAGGTCCAGTTTCTTAATCTCATTGTGTCAGGTTCATTACAGAGATAATGAATGCATTCTGTCCAATGCATAGTCACTGCTCAGTAAACTCTCACTGTCCAACAGCATCACTATTAATAACCAGTGACTTGGTTAGCTTTACAGGATGTTTTCAGAGCTGATACTCCCAGAGGCAGGATTCAGAGTAAGATATAAGTATCCTACACGACTGTACTCCTGCTACTTTATTTGCTGTGCTAGTCTAAATCCTCTAAGAATCAGTCATCAAGATTGGACTGAGCATGCAATAATAGGGGAAATACCTTCGAGAGAAAATGGGAAGGGAACAAGGTGAGGCTGGGAGTGTTGTGAGACCACATTGCAGGTCTGACCCTGAGTGAAGGAGAAAAGGAAGGAGGGGTGGGCTGAAGTGTCCTAGAGAGAGGAGCCATCTAAGAAAGTTTGGCAAAGTTGTCAAGGAGACTTCAAGTGCAAGGTGACCATCAGAGGAGTCTCATGTCCCCAGGAATGAGCCTGTCTTATTATCCCAGCAGCTCTCAATTGCTGGCTGGGAACAATTTTTGGAGGCACCTCAAATCTCCAAAGAAGCCAGGCTGGAGATACTGGGATTACTGACCAACAGTGATTCCTGTTGACACCCCTGTTTGTGTCCTGGGATTCATAGGTGCTTCTAAAGCCTCTTTTCTAATCTGAATGCTAAGTGGTCTTTGTCAATTCTGTATTATCTGTGCCCATGATTATGCTCTTGTGGCCTTTTGTACCACTTTGCAGTCACTTGCCTTACCCCTCCCCTGGCAGGCCTGGAGACTTGGGAATGCTGGTAAGAAAAAGGTGCCAAAACACTGCTCAGTAAACTCTCACTGTCCAACAGCATCACTATTAATAACCAGTGACTTGGTTAGCTTTCCAGAATGTTTTCAGAGCTGATACTCCCTGAGGCAGGATTCAGAGTTAAGATATAAGTATCCTACACGACTGCACTCCTGCTACTTTATTTGCTGTGCTAGTCTGAATCAGTCATCAAGATTGGACTGAGCATGCAATAATATTAGGGGAAATACCTTCGAGAGAAAATGGGAAGGGAACAAGGTGAGACTGGGAGTGTTGTGAGACCACAATGCAGGTCTGACCCAGAGTGAAGGAGAAAAGGAAGGAGGAGTGGGCTGAAGTGTCCTAGAGAGAGGAGCCATCTAAGAAAGTTTGGCAAAGTTGTCAAGGAGACTTCAAGTGCAAGGTGACCATCAGAGGAGTCTCATGTCCCCAGGAATGAGCCTGTCTTATTATCCCAGCAGCTCTCAATTGCTGGCTGGGAACAATTTTTGGAGGCACCTCAAATCTCCAAAGAAGCCAGGCTGGAGATACTGGGATTACTGACCAACAGTGATTCCTGTTGACACCCCTGTTTGTGTCCTGGGATTCATAGGTGCTTCTAAAGCCTCTTTTCTAACCTGAATGCTAAGTGGTCTTTGTCAATTCTGTATTATCTGTGCCCATGATTATGCTCTTGTGGCCTTTTGTACCACTTTGCAGTCACTTGCCTTACCCCTCCCCTGGCAGGCCTGGAGACTTGGGAATGCTGGTAAGAAAAAGGTGCCAAAATATACCCCTCTCTTCTCCTCAGTCACACACAGGCTCCTCACCACAGCATCACTGGGCATTCATACCCAAGACCTGCACTGGTTAGTTTGTAAAGGTTCCACTCCATCATGGAGATCATCTACCACCCCTCTGCTAAGTCCCCTTCCTTCATGGAAGATTCTGGTACATGGCGCTGAGTGCTTCCTCCCCCTAATCCAGGGGTGGGCAAACTTTTTGACTCGAGGGCCACAATGGGTTCTTAAACTGGACCGGAGGGCCGGAACAAAAGCATGGATGGAGTGTTTGTGTGAACTAATATAAATTCAAAGTAAACATCGTTACATAAAAGGGTACGGTCTTTTTTTTTTTTAGTTTTATTTATTTCAAACAGGCCGGATCCAGCCCGCGGGCGTAGTTTGCCCATGGCTGCCCTAATCCCTTCCACCAACCTGGGTGACTGTCACATGGATGATCTTTTCCATACTTTGGCCTTTTTCCACCTACTTCCCCTGCACTCCTGTTGTAGTCATGCATTCTTGTGGCCACATCTGAACCTTGGCTTCAGGAGGGATGGCTCCACTTCTGAAACCTTAAAATCAGAGACCTCACTTTTTGCACAAAGCCTCACATTTCAGAAGTTATCCAAAGGTGGTGCACAGACCCTTTGAATGATAACTTCCTGAGATGTTTGTTAAATACGCACATCCCAGACCCCACCTCAAACTTACTGGTTCAGAATCCCTAAGAAAGGTTCTTAGAAATCTGGATTATTGACCAATGATGATTCCTGGTGACACCATCGTTTGTGTGTTGAGATTCATGGGATTAACAAGCTCCCTAGGTGATGTTTCTGCACAGTTGAGTTTGAGAACCACTACCTATCAGTCCAGACCTGGCATTACTGTCACCACATACCTGTCCTTCAAATCCACAGAGCCCTCCAGTCCTTGATTCCTCTGAATTTACTCTATCAGCCTTTCCTGTCTTCCCTTTCCTCCTATCCAGCATACACACCATGTTCCACCACTTCAATCCTCTAGGCAATTTCAGTTTCCTTGCCCAAATGGGCTACCTTTGTCCAGCCAAACCCCAGCCCTAGAACAATTCAACTGCATGGACATTTTTTCACTGGGGCTCATTGGTTTATTTATCCTTTCACTAAAATTTTGCTCAAAATCCAAAGTATTCCAGTCATTACATGAAGTAATAGAGTTTGTTTGTTTGTTTGTTTGTTTGTTTGTTTGATCCATGATCATTTGCCCTTGAGGAGCTCATGACTGAGTGGGTAAGAGCCATAAAATGCCAGTTCTGTGAAAGAAGTAAGCATAGGCCTCTATGAATGTGAAGAAAAGGATCCCAAACCAGTCTGGGGTGGAGCAAGATTAGGAAAACCTGCTGGAGAAGTCTCAGATGAGTCAAAGAATGGTGAAAAGGAGGTAGACAGATAAAATGAAAGGGGAGGCATTCCAGGCTGAGGGTTCAGCATACGCAAAGGCAGGGAAGTGAGAACAGCATAGCAGGTGTGGGATGTGAAAAGCAAGTCAGTGTTGCTGAAGTGTGAAGTTCATGGCATGGAGGGGTGATAATATTTTCCAAACAAAAACTCAGGATATATGGCCCCAAGGAGGCAGAATGTTCCAAATCAGGAATGTCTCAGAAAATACCAGAGATGATGTAACCAATATACTGGGTAGTTAGGGCTCAATCTACCGCCTCTTATACATACTCCTGCCTCTACACACCCCTCAAATCCTTACTCAAAATCACCAGACCATAAAACTCACCACGCATGATTCTTGGAGACCCTTTTCACATCAACCCTAGTAATATTTATAATAGTGAAAAGTAAAAAATAACCTAACCATCCATCAATAGGAGACTGGTCAAATCAATTGTGGTGCATTCAAATACCCTATGCCATCATCTTATACTTTATTTAATAATAATAATATGAGTAAATCCTCACAACATAAGATTATTTTAAATAAAGCAAGTATATTTAATTTCTTCACAGTGGCTTCTTTAAAAAAAAATAAGTCTACATACAGGGTGGGGCAAAAGTAGGTTTATAGTTGTTGGTAGGGCCTTGACTGGGGCTTGAGGACTTGGTTCCAAGACAGTTCACTCACATGGTCATCAGCAAGAGGCCTCAGGCTTTTCACTAATTGCATGTCTTCATTGGGTTACTTGAGTATGTCATCATGACATGGCAGCTAGCTTATCCCAGGGAGAGCAAACCAGGAGAGAAAGCAGGAACATAACAGACATGCAGCATCTGTCTTAATCCTCATTTATTTGTAAGGAAACACAGAGGAGCCAGGAAATGTGTCCAGGGTCACACAGTTAGTTAGTGTCAGAGGCAAGATTTGAACCAGGCAGCCTGGCGCCAGAGCTCTTGCTCTTACCCATTATGCTATGCTACCTCTCTAGGCCAATCTGTGCATATTTGCTGAATAAAAGAAATATGCTTCCCTAAATTAGCTCATTTTTGGTTCATTTATACTATATGTCAAGCACTGTGCTAGGCTCTTCAGGAGACACTTCAGGAATGCACATCACCCCCAAGAAAAAGCCCCAGATTCTAGGGCATCCTAGAATCCTTTGCCCTTTGTTTCATGATCCAGTTCCTTGAGAAGGGCTGGGTTTCTCTGGGGAGGTCACCTGAACTCAGCTACCTTAGGCCTGTTGGGCCAGCAAGCCCAGCATCACCACTGCTGACTAAGGTAGTCTGCTCACCCCTCAGCACCTCCATGGGAGATGAGGCGGCGACCTGGGTGTGCAGAGCAAGGCTGACAGCTGCAGTTTGGGTCCAATGATTTCACTGGAGAACTGTTTTACAGCTGCCTTCCCCAGGCGGCAAGCAATCTTGGAGTGAAATCACCAGTGAGGCGCCAGGCACAATGGCACCCTTGTAGGATGAAGCTTGTGATCTCATGGGTCTAGAAACACTAAGCCATAATCCCTGCCCCAGTCCAGCCCCACCCAGGTGCAGCCTGGTACAGCCTGTGATGTCCATGAACTGGTATTACTCTTCTCCTCCAAACCAAACCTCAGAATAAATGAGGAGAAACCAGCAATATTCCCTGTATAAGAATTTGTCAGCTCTCTCCTTGGGTTAAATATCATAAAAGGAGAACTTGAATGTCCTTCCACTGAATTACTATTTATCTTAGTCTGAATATTGAGGTTATTCTTATTCCAATACACCATTCATACTAAAAGACAATTCTTTATTCTTTTATCAAAATTTTCCTCAACTTGATGGACCTGGAGAGTATTATGCTAAGTGAAATAAACCAGTCAGAGAAAGCTAAGTATCACACAATCTCACTCATATGTGGAATCTAATGAACAAAATAAACAGATGAACAAAATAGACCCAGAGACATAGAAGCATGGAACAGACTGACAAATTTTAGAGGGAAGATGGGGGTAGGGGTGAGGATGGAGAGATTAACGAGGGAGTTTATATGCATATATGCATAACCCATGGACACAGACAATAGTGTGGTGAAGGCCTGGGAGGGGCAGGTGCAGGGTGGAGGGTGTGTCAATGGGAAAAAAACAAAGGGGACATCTGTAATACTTTCAACAATCAAGATAAATTTAAAAAATGTTTCCTCAAGTTATAAAGAGAGGATTTACTAGTAAGATTTAAGCACACACAATACAGCAAGATGACATGAATTACATCAGCATGAAAGAAGAGAAATCAAGATTGGGACATTAAACAGAGCCAGGAATGAGGCAAATACAGAAAATGTATTCTGTGGAGTCCTTTACACTCAGCATAGATGGTTATACTTTGCTTCTGAGATTCCTAGCAACTAAAGTGAAGAAGGAAATTCAGTATTCAGCAACATTTATTGCTAGTATATTTTACTTCAGTTTTTTTTTAATTATAGTGTTCATGAGATTAAAACCAGCCATTTGCTCCAGAAAAGCAAAGCTACCAGAAAAAAAATCTATTCCAAGATTTGACATAAAGGGAATGTTAAATAAAGTGGTAAATAATATCCTCATAAAAAAAAATCTCTTGGTGCAGACCAACAGTATCACTCTAAAGGTCAGGTGTTGGCAAACTATTACAATTCATGAGCCCAACCTGGTCCTCAGCCTATTTTTATAAATAAAGTTTTATTGAATCACTAGAGGCCCGGTGCACAAAAATTTGTGCACTCAGGGGGGTCCCTCAGCCCGGCCTGTGCCCTCTCGCAGTCTGGGACCCCTCAGGGGAAGACCACCTGCTGGCTTAGATCCGCTCCCTGGTGGATTGGGCCTAAGCTGGCAGTCAGACATCCCTCTGGCAGCCCAGGAGCCCTTGGGGGATGTCCACTTGCCAGTGGGGAACAGGCCTAAGCTGCAGTCAGACATCCTTAGCACTGCTGAAGAGGTGGGAGAGGCTCCGACCACCACTGCTGTACTGGCAGCCTTGAGCGTCTCCCTGGTGGTCAGTGTGTGTCATAGTGACCAGGCATTCCCAGATATTCTGCTGTTAGGGTCAATTTGCATATTACCCTTTTTTTATATAGGATAGAGGCCTGGTGCATGGGTGGGGGCCAGTTGGTTTGCCCTGAAGGGTATCCCGGATCAGGGTGGGGGTCCCCGTTGGAGTGCCTGGCCAGCCTGGGTGAGGGGCTAAGGGCCATTTTCAGCCTGGCAACACCCCCTTCAGGGAGGGGGGTCCTGCTGGGGTGCCTGGACAGCCTGGGCGAGGGGCTGATGGCTGTTTGCAGACTGGCCACAGCCCCTTCAGTGTGGGGGTCCCCTCTGGGGTGCCTGGCCAGCCTGGGTGAGGGGCTCATGGATGTTTGCAGGCTGGCCAAGCCCCTCAGTGGGGACCCTCACCCCATGAGGGTGTGGCCAGCCTGGGAGAGGGGCTGATTGCTGTTTGCAGACTGGCCACAGCCCCTTCAGGGTGGGGGTCCCCACTGGGGTGCCTGGCATCACACAATCTCACTCATATGTGGAATCTAATGAACAAAATAAACAGATGAACAAAATAGACCCAGAGACATAGAAGCATGGAACAGACTGACAAATTTTAGAGGGAAGATGGGGGTAGGGGTGAGGATGGAGAGATTAACGAGGGAGTTTATATGCATATATGCATAACCCATGGACACAGACAATAGTGTGGTGAAGGCCTGGGAGGGGCAGGTGCAGGGTGGAGGGTGTGTCAATGGGAAAAAAACAAAGGGGACATCTGTAATACTTTCAACAATCAAGATAAATTTAAAAAATGTTTCCTCAAGTTATAAAGAGAGGATTTACTAGTAAGATTTAAGCACACACAATACAGCAAGATGACATGAATTACATCAGCATGAAAGAAGAGAAATCAAGATTGGGACATTAAACAGAGCCAGGAATGAGGCAAATACAGAAAATGTATTCTGTGGAGTCCTTTACACTCAGCATAGATGGTTATACTTTGCTTCTGAGATTCCTAGCAACTAAAGTGAAGAAGGAAATTCAGTATTCAGCAACATTTATTGCTAGTATATTTTACTTCAGTTTTTTTTTAATTATAGTGTTCATGAGATTAAAACCAGCCATTTGCTCCAGAAAAGCAAAGCTACCAGAAAAAAAATCTATTCCAAGATTTGACATAAAGGGAATGTTAAATAAAGTGGTAAATAATATCCTCATAAAAAAAAATCTCTTGGTGCAGACCAACAGTATCACTCTAAAGGTCAGGTGTTGGCAAACTATTACAATTCATGAGCCCAACCTGGTCCTCAGCCTATTTTTATAAATAAAGTTTTATTGAATCACTAGAGGCCCGGTGCACAAAAATTTGTGCACTCAGGGGGGTCCCTCAGCCCGGCCTGTGCCCTCTCGCAGTCTGGGACCCCTCAGGGGAAGACCACCTGCTGGCTTAGATCCGCTCCCTGGTGGATTGGGCCTAAGCTGGCAGTCAGACATCCCTCTGGCAGCCCAGGAGCCCTTGGGGGATGTCCACTTGCCAGTGGGGAACAGGCCTAAGCTGCAGTCAGACATCCTTAGCACTGCTGAAGAGGT
>NW_005355621.1:2003179-2015673 GCF_000412655.1 Myotis brandtii
ATCTTGGTTGGGTTAATTTGCATATAGTCGCTCTGATTGGCTGGTGGGTGTGGCTTGGGGTGTAGCAGAGGGGCAGTCAATTTGCATATTTCTCTTTTATTAGATTAGATAGCTATGCTCACTGTTTACATGTCATCTATGGTTACTTCTGTATTACAAAGGCAGAGTTTAATACCTGTGATAGATCTTATGAAGATAATATAATCTGAGGTGACCCCTGCTGTGAGTCATATCCTTGTACAATCTCCTCCACTTGAGTGTGGGTAGAATCTATGATTTGCTTCTGACCAATAGATTACAGCAAAGTGATGGTCTGCTACTTCCTTGATTGAATTACATCACATGGCAAAAGTGATGCAATATCACTCCCTTGATTGTATCACTTTATGTAAGACTGTCTTATCTGATTGGAGAGAGAGAGAGAGAGAGAGAGAGAGAGAGAGAGAGAGAGACTCTCTTTCTGGCCTTGAAGAAGCAAACTGCTATTATGTGAACTGCCTATAGAGAGGGCCTCAGTCCTACAACCACAAGGAAATGAATTCTGCCAACCACCATGTGAACTTGGGTGTTGCTTCTTCTCAAGTCCAGACTCCAGGTGAGAATGCAGCCCAGCCACCCACTAGACCAGTGATGGCGAACCTATGACATGCGTGTCAGAGGTGACATGCAAACTCATTTTTTTGGTTGATTTTTCTTTGTTAAATGGCATTTAAATATATAAAATAAATATCAAAAATATAAGTCTTTGTTTTACTATGGTTGCAAATATCAAAAAATTTCTATATGTGACACGGCACCAGAGTTAAGTTAGGGTTTTTCCAAATGCTGACATGCCGAGCTCAAAAGGTTCGCCATCACTGCCCTAGACTGTAATTGTGAGACCCTGAGCAGAAGACCCCGCCAAGCCATGCCCAGACCCTGGTCACTGAATCTGTGAGATAATAAATGTGTGTCATTTAAAGCTGCTAAGTTTGTGATAAATTGTTACTCAGCATAGAAAACCAATATACCATGTAGCTTACACAGCCTGAAATATGTATTATCTGGCCTTTTATAGAAAAACTTTGCTAATCCTAGCTCTGAAACACAATTCAGGGGGAGAAATGATTCTGCAAGGATTGTATAGGGTTTTCAAAATACACATGGATAGAAGTAATAAGAATGTTTAAAGGCCCTACTCTGAGCTGGCATTGGCAGAGCCACTGATATTGGAACAAGGGAGTGTATGACGCAGCGGAGCAGGGCCCACAAATTAGCTAAACCAAATACAGTAGTTCCTCCCTTATCTGTGGTCTCACTTTCCGAAGCTTCAGTAACCCATGGTCAACTGTGGTTCAGAAGTATCAAATGGAAAATTCCAGAAATGAACAATCCATATGTTTTAAATTGTGCACTATTCTGAGTACCATGATGGAACCTCGAACTATCCAGCTCCTTTCTGCCCAGGATGTAAAACACCCCTTTGTCCAGCGTATCCACATTGCATATACTACCTACCTGTTCTCTCTTAGTAGCTGGCTCAGCTCTGGTACTGCAATGCTTGTGCTCAAGCCACCCTTACGGTATTTTACTTAGTGGCCCCAAGTGCAAGAGTAGTGATCTGGCAATTTGAATATGCCAACGAGAAGCCCTAAAGTGCTTCCTTTAAATGAAAAGGTGAGTTCAGCACAATAAAATATTTTGAGAGAGAAGAAACAGAGAGAGACGACATTCACGTAACGTTTTTTACAGTGTATCGTGATAAGCGTCATCGTGGGGCTTTTGGCAGAGATTCTGGAAGTGAGGTATTTTAAGAATATTTGATTAATACACAGAAAGCATTTGAAGCAACACCTGGTACACGGTGAGTGCTCAGTACTGTTGGCTATTTTTAGAATCACTAACTGGAGAGTAAAAGACACCCTTTATTGGGGGACAAGTTGTCATCGTGGGCTTTTGGCAGAGTTTTGGAGGCGAGGTATTTGAAGAAGCTTGAAGCATTACAGGAAGGTGAAGGAAGGTGAGACTGCTCTTCCAGGAAGAGAGCCATCCTTCCAGGCAGGGACGAGGGGAACTGGCAGCATTTTTAAAACAAGAATAAGGGCCAAGGCTTAAGGGATTCGTTTCTGGTCCCAACAGCACATTAAAATCCCCTGGGGATAGATTTTGTTGAGTGCTGAAGGCCAGACCCCGTGCATGATTTATTGAATCAAAATCTCTAGAGCTGGGCCCACTTGTGGATATTTTTAAATTTCCCCCCACGTGATCATAATGTGCAGATTGAGGAGGACAATTATTTCAAAGTGCTCAGGTCTGCGGCCTGGGCCTCATCTCATCTCTGTGTACACAAAGACAATCCACACTAAGGCTAAAACCCAGGTCCTTAGCCAAAATCCAATAATATCGTGAGGATTGGCACAGAGTTGAAAGACACCCTAACCAACAGTCTATCTCCTCCATCAACAGAACTGCGTGCTAAAATGAAGAGACAATGAAAACATGCCCTAGATGCACTGCAATGACTAGAGGGCATAAGAAATTAAAATGCATTAGAAATACACACCAGAATGAATTTAAATCTTCAAAACACGTGGTCTCTGCCTCTTTCTCCACACCTTCCCTTCCCTGCTCCAAACAAACGGTACATACTGTTCTAAGCCAACAGTACATACCTGCTGTGGTCCTGCCAGCCTCCTGATTTCTAGCCACTACCTCCACCAGTGGCAAAGCCTGCACAACCCAACATGACATCGCCAACCATTAAGATGGACTTCTGTTTCCATGCAAGGCCTTCTAACCCTTAAGCAGACGGATCAGGTGGAGGGACGGGTAAGGAACCAACTCCAAGTTCAAGACAGGCTAGTGCTCTGCCCAACTCCCCCTGGAGCTTTCTTTTCCCTTCCATTTCATTCAGGCCCAACATTTCCCATCAGAAGAGGACTTCCCACCTTGCAGGAAAAATATCAGCACCCCAGAGCTCCAAGATCCATGACAGGTTCTCTCTGGGTTTGGATCTGCCCCACCCATCTCAACTCCCACTAAGTCCTTACTCCCTCTTGGGGGCTTTTCCAGGTCTCCTTCAGAAACTCCTTTAAGTATTTCGAGGACAGAACAAATTAAAGCAGGGAGATGGTTATAAAGGGGTTGGAAAGGTCGGAAGAGCACAGGGTCAGGAAGCTGCTGCTCACCCTGGACTAGTCACAGCCCCTCCAACGCCGCTGAAACCGCCAGCAATGCCAGTGGGGTGGCAGGGCCTGCAGTCAGTGACCTCGGTGGCCCACTGCTGCTGGCAGAGGCACTGGCAGAGCAAAGTGCTTCTGTCACTTCCTCACTTTCTATCAGCCAAAGCAAGTCACGAGGTCAGCCCAGATCCAAGGCTGGGCAAATAGGCATCACCTCATGATGGAAGGAGCTACAAAGTCATTGCTATGATCTTAATGTTTGTGTCCCCCACCCCCAAATTCTCATGTTGAAACCTAACCCCCAAGGTGATAGCCTTAGGAGATGGGGCCTTTGGGAGGTGCTTGAGTCAGGGGCCTGGAGGCCTCAGAAATGGGTTTAATGCTCTTATAGAAGAGACCCCCCCCCCAGCCCAGAGCTCCCTGGACCCTTCCACATATGAGCCAAGAAGAGTGGCCTCACCAAACACTGAATCGACCTGCACCATGACCTTGGCCTCCAGAACTGTGGGAATAGATGTTTGGTGTTCATAAGCCACTCGGTTTTTGGTGTTTTGGTTATAGAAGCCTGAACAGACCAAGAGGGGTATTTCACAAAGGGCACAGGCATGGAGAAGTCGTTAATTAGGACCATAGAAGCAACTGATCAGTCCTGGCCAACTGGAGCTCCTCCTAGCGCCTCCTTCAGGGCCTGGCACTCGGTGGGACATCACTTCTGCAAGGTCGTGGGCTCACAAGGGCAGAGACTATGTCGATGTTGCTCCCTGCTCTCTCTCACACACCTGGCCTAGCAGGGGCTGGAGGTTTGACCGTGTTGATCCATTAAAGCAAACAGCGACGGGAAAGGAAGCGTGCTCTGGTCTCTGGTGCACAATTCCATGAAAGCAGCACCTGCCCAGTCTCTCTCCTCGGACTCAGGCTGCACCAGGACCACGTGCAGAAGGGTGGTTAGCAGATGCTTCTACAGGACGATGATTTGAAAAATTCCTCAAACTTAACAGCACCGTGGATTCCAGCATCTGAAAGACTCTCCCTGGCCGCCAGGAGAAGAAAGTCTCTCACCACCGTGGCCCCCCTTTTGTTGCTGGAGTGGTAATGTTTGGGAGAGCTGAGCAGACGGAGCACTTCACCTTTCTTTCCATGACATAGAGCGTCTAAGAATGTGTGGTTGCCCCAGCCGGCGGGCCGGCCGTGAGCTGAGCGTGGGCCCGGGTGTCAGCCCCCCAGCACATGCTCTGGGGCTGCAGCACCGGCTGCTGGTGAAGCAGCAGGGGGGCTCCCCCGTGCACAAAGAGAAGAGGCTCCAAGCTTCCCACAGCTGAGAATGTGAGTTAGCTAAGATGTCTCAAGAGGTAATAGCATCTTGTCACCAGCTCCCAATATACATACATGCACACACACACACATGCACACAACCGGAAACCAGCAAGTCTGCAGTGCCCAGACCGCTTGCTTTCATGCCCTCTTTCCTGATCCTAGCCCATATTTCATCAGTCAGGTGACACTACTGACACATTAAAACGGGCCCAGCTGGACTCCACATTGAGTGCTGAGCTCCTGCACTATGGTTTCTGGTTTTGGTCTCCCCCACCCCATCCACACCCAGCTCTGGTTCACCCCTGCAGCTTCTCCCAGTTTCTCCTCTGGACCCAGGTCTCAGCTTCTGACACTCCAACCAGAACCTCATCCCTGAGGCTAAGTTACGTGCTCAGCACCAGCCACAGCATCCTCAACTCACACTCCCTCAGTGCCTCCCAACTGGAAGCAAGAGAGACCCATCTGCATAGTCAAACATGCAGGGCCCACTAGTATCACCTTCTGAGGGAGCATTTGCACTATAAATAACAGACCCAGGCCCACCAGGGAAAACAGGATCCACCAGGTCACTGGGGGCCCTTATGGACACCTGTATCTACAAGGGACACTGGGATCCACCATGGGACACCATGATCCTCCAGGGATACCTGGATTCACCAGAGACAGAGGGACCCACAGGGACACTAGGATCCACTGGGGATGTTTGGTTCCTCCAAGACACAAGGGTCCTCGAAGGACACTTGGATCCTCCAGAAACACTGGGTTCTCCCAGGGCCACCAGGTCTCAAAGTCCACCACAGACACCTGGATCCCCCAGGGACACTTGGGTCCCCCAGGGACATAGTGATGCACCAGGGGCACTGGGTTCCTCCAAGGAAAACTGAGTCTACCCAGGACATCAGGGTCCTCCAAGAAGAGTGGGTTCCACCAAAAACATCTGGATTCAGAGGGAAAGCCGAGTGCTTTGGGGACACTGACGTCCCCTCTGGGTCTCTGGGGGCTATAGGAAGGAATGGTCTGTGCTGGGACCCCAAGTCACCTTAGAAAGATGGAAATGTCTTATGTCACAACTATGGCAGTGATTACATAACTGCATACATTTGTCAAAACTCATTGCTCTGTAGGTCCAAAAAGGGTACATTTTACTATGCATAAAAGTCTACCTCAATAAATCTGGCCTTAAATTCTTTTAAAATATTTATAAAGAAGTCTCTAGTGTGAGCTCTCTGACTCTCTTACCCACTCCAACCAATTCTCAAGCTTGGTGGGGAAGAGCATTTTAGGATAATAATAAATTGAGTGGTGCTTTAGAGGCAACAATCTGCTTTAACAAGAGATCTTTGGGTCTTTATCTTGTGGCTGATCTTGGTAATACCTGAGGTCAACATGAGGACGTGGTAAGGGAGGCAGGAGGGTGCTGAAAATGTTACCCCCTGGCTGAGATGCTCAGAATAAAGGCAGATCCCAGGAGAAGAGGGCATAACAGGGAAGGGTGAAAGGTAGACCCCTGGAAAAAAGGGTATAACAGGGAGGAGAGAGGGAAACTAAAGGAGAGAAGACTCCAGACACCCAGGAAAGGGAGGCTCAGTATTGCCTAAAAGCCATCTGAGAAGAAGAAATGTTCGCAGCTTCCTCTGGCCTCTGAATGTGTCCCCAAGCACTTAGGATCCCTGTGCCCTGGTACAAGTGAGGCCTTGGCAGCCAGGATTGGGTGTATGATTGCAGGGCTCCTGCTTAACCAAAGAAGAGAGAAGTCATAATGGAGCTTGTCACTGTCACACCAAAGCAGGAGATGGACTTGATCACAGAGATCTTTCTATCTCTACCCAAGTGCTAATTCTAAGTCAGCCAAATCCAGCTGCTAGCTAGCTCTGGACCAGGCATAACAAACAACCCCTTGCAGCTAGGTCTGTCGCCTTCCAGCCCTGCTGATTGGAGCACAGCAGGGTCTGGAGAAAACTTTCAGTCTCAGGAGACAAATTGATGGAGATTTTTGTACTTATAAACTCCTCCCTGGATCCCATTCCCTCCAGAAAGTGAGAATGGATTGAAATGCACAGGGCCAAGGAGGAGAATGGAAAGGGGGGGGCGGTGGAGCAGCTTGGACAGCTGGACAGGACCCAGCTCCGAAGACCATAGGGCTGAGGTCAGCACTTCTCGGTGTGGTGCCAGAAAAGAGACCTGCCCCTCTGAATAACACCCCTGCCCCATAAATTCTTTACAGCCCTTTTGTACCCATCTACCTCTGTGAATCTTTGCAGTCCACAAACACTTAGTGAAAAAGAAACAAAGGTGAAGTCCAGAACGCTGGCCGATTCTTCATAGAAGAGAGACACAGGCTCCTCCAACACTACATTAATTCTTGCATTTTTTTAAATTGGGAAACTATGCATTTGACAAAACATAGTATGAAAAAACATATTTTGCCAAGTACATAGTTGCCAAATTGCTGCAGTGGTGACAACTGCACTCCTGGTCACATACCCATGAGAAGTCAGTGCATAGGCCTGCCAGAGGGCATACAAAAGAATGTTCATAGCAGCATTATTTGTTATACGGCCCCACAGTGAATACAACCCAGTGATCTGTCAGTAGTACAATGGATAAATTAATGGTGGCATATTCAGACAATAGACTGCAATACAGCAATTAAAAAAATAACTACTAGGACATGCGTGACATAGATAACTCACACACATAATGTTGAGCAAAAGAAGCCAGACAACCCTGACCGGTGTGGCTCAGTTGGTTGGGCATCATCCCATGAAAGCTTACAGAGCACATGCCTTGTCAGGCACATGCCCAGGTTTCAGGCTCAATCCCTGGTAGGGGCCGTGCAGAAGGCAGCCGATAAATGTCTCGCTCTCACATAGATGTTCTCTCTTTCTCTTCCTCTCCCTTCCTCTCTCTCTCTAGAAATCAATTAAAAATTGAAGAAGAAGAAGAAGAAGAAGAAGAAGAAGAAGAAGAAGAAGAAGAAGAAGAAGAAGAAGAAGAAGAAGAAGAAGAAGAAGAAGAAGAAGAAGAAGAAGAAGAAGAAGAAGAAGAAGAAGAAGAAGAAGAAGAAGAAGAAGAAGAAGAAGAAGAAGAAGAAGAAGAAGAAGAAGAAGAAGAAGAAGAAGAAGAAGAAGAAGAAGAAGAAGAAGAAGAAGAAGAAGAAGAAGAAGAAGAAGAAGAAGAAGAAGAAGAAGAAGAAGAAGAAGAAGAAGAAGAAGAAGAAGAAGAAGAAGAAGAAGAAGAAGAAGAAGAAGAAGAAGAAGAAGAAGAAGAAGAAGAAGAAGAAGAAGAAGAAGAAGAAGAAGAAGAAGGAGAAGGAGAAGGAGAAGGAGAAGGAGAAGGAGAAGGAGAAGGAGAAGGAAGAGAAGGAGAAGGAGGAGAAGGAGGAGAGGAGACTGGGATAGCCCAGGCATAGACCACAGTGCTGGTGATGAAGAATGGTTGACAGATTTCAGTTATTGGAATAACTTAGCACCAGCCCTGAAAAAAAAAAGGAAACAAAAAGAAACACAACATTAAGAGTAAGCAAAAACAATAACAAATAAAACCTTTAGTGGCCAATAATAGCATACATCAATCCATATATTTTTATATCCCTTGCTCCATCAACATCACATTCAAAATTTGCCCGTAGGGCCTCTTTACATTCAGAATACAAATATTTTTCTGTATCATGTTAGGCAGTCACATGAAGCATATTGGGAGTGGTGTGCTGTTTATGCTAACGGTTAACATTTATTGGGCACCTGCCTCTTGTCAAACATCCCTCTTAGCATTTATTTGAACTGACTTATTTGATCCTCATAACAATTCCACTAGGTAGGTGCTGTGATTTCCCCCTGCACAATTGAGGACGTCAGACTGACAGAAGCAACCCACATTCTCTGGCTTTTGAAAGGCAGGTAGTGTGGTGCTTGGCCTGCATCTTAACAAACACGCTCTAATTCTCATGATCAAATCTTTGATCTTGACCTTTTGGGAACCTTTGACTAACAGAGTAACTTTCAGGAATATCAAAGAACACAGGACTTTGTTTGCATTTCCGATTTGGCTAAATGAATTGTTCTGTTGTTTCCTTCGTTGAAGTATAACATTCCTGGAAGTTAGAAGTCCACTGGAAGCTTTGGACGGCTATGCAGTGGGCGCTTTGATGTTCTTCATGACACATGAATCAGTCATACCCACCGCGGTTGTCTTTGACGAATCTGTGCTGAATTCCAGGATATCTGACAATTTCAACTGCATTAGTGGCATTTCCTGATGAGAGAAAACCTGAGAGAATTCAGCGAGTTCCTGTTTCAGTACTAATCCTTACATATTTTTTTAAACATATTTTATTGTTTTTTTACAGAGAGGAAGGGAGAGGGATAGAGAGTTAGAAACATCGATGAGAGAGAAGCATCGATCAGGTGCCTCCTGCACACCCCCTACTGGGGATGTGCCTGCAACCAAGGTACATGTCCTTAACCGGAATCGAACCCCGGACTCTTCAGTTACCAGGCCAATGCTCTATCCAGTGAGCCAAACCGGCGAGGGCTCCTTTCATACTTTTTGAGGAAGCTTCATGAAGGGGGCAACATTAAGTAGGAGTCATCGCTATAAGGTGCCATCAAATCCAATAATGCAACTGAAGTGGCAATCAGATGAGTGGAGGAAGGTTGTGCGTGTGCTGGAAACGACAGCTTTGTCACAGCGGGCTGCAGTACTGGCAGCTGACAAGTTTCTTTTGACATCTACTGTAAGATGCATCCCCTTTTTATAAGAACATAGAATATATGAAATAACAAATTTCAGATGGAGGGAAATAAGGTATTCTGGAACTAAAATTTCCCATTTCTTTAGGCAAGAAGCCCATTTCCCCCATGGTATCAGGTAGCATGGTCTCATCTTTTATTACAGCCATTCTAGCCTTGTGAGTATAAGCAGATAACTATGAGTTCAGTTTCTCCCCGCCGCCAAAAAAATGAGACTAATAGTACCTACTTCCCAGGAGGGTACACATGAGAGAGTACATAGGAAGAAGGTAACACATAGTCCTGCACCAGTGACTTATCCATGAATGTTGAGCAGCTATTATTACTATTGCTATCATCATCATAGTGGTATATCTCTTATCTCTTACTAACCAAGGCCTTTAGTCAATTGGTTAAATGGGAAAGTCAGATCAAGTGTGAAATTAATAAGATATATTCAAATGTCGATTTCTATCTATATTGAGTACCTTGCAGCAGGCCAACATTTATGCCAAGAAAAGGTAGAAAAGACAATTAAAATACAAAAATAAATCTGCTTGAAGTGATGAGAGAGTTTCTGAAGCAGCCAGTATGTGAGGAGTCAAGATCCCAGTGAGAAGGGGACCACAGAGAGATGAGCCAACACTCTCCTCTCTCTTTCCCCCATAACATGTGCAAGGTACCCAAGCAAAGGACAGCTGTCAAGAGCAGAAATGCCAGGACAGTTCTCAAAAACTTCACAGAGCTGGGGAGATAAAAATCATAGTTTGGGGCTTCCAAAGCAGTGCACAATTGAGGGACCAAAATCTCCAACAGAGGGAAGCATAGCAGTGAGCCCAACACTTCCTCTCAGAGCATTTATGAAGAGCTGAAGCTCAAGAAGCCAAATAGAAGCATGCTGAAAATTTTAACCCTACAATGTCTTGTCTGTTGACTGTTTAGGATTTTTGATACTGAAGCTGAATAAAAAGAACTCTTTTGTTTGCATTTAAAATTCATTTTTAAAGAGGACTAGAATAGAAGAGCATCAGAGGTCATATTCTTAACTACTGGGCTGTGTGACTATGGTGACTTACACTTTAATGTTGGCCTCTTAACACATTCGGGCTCAACTGTGTATTTTCAGAAATAGCAAAGAATTCTGAAATCTACCTGAAATTGTACTATGTATATCAAATTTTAAAATTGGATCTATAATTAAAAACCTTCCCAAAGAAACCCAGCTCCAGATGGCTTCACTGATTAATTTTTCTAAATATTTAAAGAGGAAATAACATTAATCTTAATGTCTTTCAAATAAAAACAAGAAAGAAAACACTCCTCAACTTATTTTATCATGTCAGCATAACCTTGAAAACTAAACCTAACAAGTACATTATAAGAATTGGAAATTATAGGTCAGTCTTTCTCACAAATATAGATAGAAAAGTGTAACCAAATATTTCCCCACCATATATAAAAATAATAATATATGACAACCAAGTTGTGTTTACTTCCATAATGCAGGGTTGGTTTTATATTCAAAATTAATCAATCAATGTAATTCATCATATTAGGATAACATAAGAGAACAAGCATAAGACCAGATCAATAAATGAATAAAAGGCATTTATAAAACAAACATTCATTTGAAATTTTTTAAAAATCTTAGCAAATTAGGCCTGGAATCAAATTTTAAAAATTTGATAATATATATATTTTAGAGCTACAGAAAACATACTTAATAATAGATTATTGAAAGTTTCCATCTGAGATCATGGATGAGACAAGCATTTTAGTCAACACTATACTGGAAGTTATAGCCAATATAATAAGGAAATTTAAAAAATGAAAGGTACAGGTTATTGAAATGGAAGACAAATATTGCCTTTATTGACAGATAACATAATGGTGTACTTAGAAAAACCAAAAGATTCTCCAGACAAATAAATAAATTTAAAAGGGAAGCTGGAAAGGGTTAGCAGATATATCAAATATTATAAAATTGATATTTTAATATACAAACAATAAGCAATTATAGATTTAAAGCTATCTATTAATATCAAAAATATCAATTACTTAAAATTAAAATAAAATACATATGATTTTTAAACTGAAAAGCATTGAAATTATAAAAGACCTACATAAATAGAAGCATCTGCTATGTTTCATATTTTATTTTTTAAATTCTTCTTCATATTTTCTTTTTTAAAATTTAATATGTTTTTATTGATTTAAGAGAGAGAAAGAGAGAGAAACATTGATCAGCTGCCTCCTGCATGCCTCCTACTGGGAATTGAACTCACAACCCAAAGTGCCCTGACTGGGACTCAAACTGGTGACCTCTTGGTTCATGGAACAACGCTCAGCCAACTGAGCCACACTGGCCAGGTGCATCTGCTATATTTTAATAGAGAGAGGACTTGATAATTTAAAGGTATCAAATCTCCCAACTAGATCTACAGATTCAATGAAATTTGCAGCAGGTGAGAGAGAGAGAGAGAGAGAGAGAGAGAGAGAGAGAGAGAGAGAGAGAGAGAGAGAGAGAGAATTGATCTGGTGTTCTAATATTTAAATGAAAATGAGAAGGACCAAGAATAGCCAAGATAATCTTGAAGAATAAGAAGAGAACAGGACCCTGACCAGGTAGCTTAGTTGGTTAGAGTGTCATCCCAATACACTAAGGTTGCTGGTTCAATCCTTAGCCAGGATACATAAAGAGTCAACCAATGAATGCATAAATAAGTGGAACAACAAATTGATGGCTCGCTCTCTCTCTCATCAATAAATAAATAAAAATAAAATTTATTAGAGAAGAAAAGGGAGGATTTACCTATCAGATGTCAAGACTTAAAGCTACAGTAATCAAGATAGCATGTTAATGGTGAGAGGAAAGACAAATAGACCAGCACGATTGAACAGAGATTCCAGGACAAAGATGAAATGCATGGAGTGAGGAAAGGATGGTCTTTTCAATACAGGGGGCTTGGTCAGTAGGATATGCATATGGAAAAAAAACAAAGCATCTTGACTCTACCTCACCCTACACACAAAAATCAATTCCAGGTGTATTATAGATCCAAATATGAAAGGTAAAACAATAAAGCTTTTAGAAGATAGCATGGGAGAATATTCTTATGATCATAAACAGGACCATAAGGGGGAAAATGATTAACTGTACCATGATAATATCAAGAACGTCTGTTTTTCAAAGATGTTACAATACAATACAATTATAGTGTCTAATATAATAAAAAGACAGGCCTCAGAGTGGGAGAAGATATTTGTGATATATATATATATATGTGTA
>NW_005355621.1:2015775-2016272 GCF_000412655.1 Myotis brandtii
GATATTTACAAATCTCTAAGAAAAAAAGTAGACATTCCAATAGAAAAAAAATACAAAAATGACTTGAATAGGTGCTGCATTAAACAGAATAGCCAAATGGCCAATAAACATTTGAAAAGCTGATCATTTTCATGGGACATGAAATTAATGCAACAATGAGACAGCACTGAGATCTTAATTTCTAAATGCTGTTCTCTAATAAAAGGAATCAGGGCTCCATAGAGAAATGGATAGTTCTAAGATTGGGGCAGAGAAAATACAATATGAACTGGGAGCATCTTATAGCACCAGAAAGTAAGAAAGTGCTTTAAAAATGGGGGGAGCACATTAAAAGGACATAGAAGCCCCCTGAAAGAGCTCACAATGGCCAAAGTTAGAAAAATTTGAGCAACAAATAACATAGTATTGGATTATAAAAAGTATAAAATTAATATACATGAGCCCCCATGGAAGGAAGGAAGGAAGGAAGGAAGGAAGGAAGGAAGGAAGGAAGGAAG
>NW_005355621.1:2016443-2062644 GCF_000412655.1 Myotis brandtii
CACCCTCCAGAAGAAGAAACTTAATTCTTCCTCCCACCCCCTCCCCCCCACCCCACACCCCTCCCCTTGAGGGCAGGCTAGACCTAGTGATTCATTTCCAAACTATAGAATAGGAAAAGGAGAAATAGTGACTTCGCAGTGGAGAAATCTGGCAAACACAACCTTAACTAAGTGATGAATGTTGACATCATCAGCGATGTCGTGTGACTGGTACGTAGTCTTTAATTATGGTGTCATGAGAAGAGCACTTCACCTCTGTGGTATTCTTTCCAAAAGCCTTTAACCCCATTCTAGTTGTGCCATCAGACAGACCCAGGTGGGGGGATATGCTACGGGATACCTTGGCAGCATCCCTCAAGACCATCAAAGTCACGAAAACAAGGAAAGACTGGGAAACCGTCACAGACCGGCAGAGGTGGGAGACACGATAACTAAATGCAGTGTGGTTCCCTGGAATGGCTCCTGGAACATAAAGAGGACAATAATGAAAACGCTGATGAAACCGAAGTAAAGTCTGGAGTTTACTTAACAGCACTGTCAGTTTCTTAGCTTTGACAAATACACTGTGGGAATGTAAGATGTTAACAATGGAGAAATCTGGGTGACTCCTGTATAGGAACTCCCGAAACTATCTCTTCGACTTTCCCACAAATCTAAACTCATTCCACGATAAAAAGGCTTTTAAAGCCCATCCGGTGTGGCTCAATGATTCAGCATCAGCCTAGAAACCAGGAGGTCACAGCTCTATCGCCAGTGTGGGGCATGCAGAAGGCAGCCGATCAATTATTCTCTCTCATTGATGTTTCTGTCTCTCTCTCCCTCTCCCTTCCTCTCTGAAATCAATAAAAAAAATTTTAAATAAATAAACAAAAAACAATGAGATACCACTTCACTCCCACAAGAATAGCTACAACTAAAAACCACAACAACGACATAAATGAGACCAAATATCGGCAAGGGTAATAGAGCCACTAGAATTTTCATATGGGAGGAAGCATAAACCAATGACACAACCACCTTGGAAAATACTTTGACAGCATCTACAAAACCTAAATATGTGTACAACTTAGGACCCAGCAAGTTCCCTCCTAGATAGATACCAAAAGAAATGCATGTGTATGTTAACCACCAGATCTGTATGAAAATGTTTATAGCAGCGGCATTTGTAATAGCCAGACAGTGAAAACAACAGAAATATCCTCCAATAGTAGAAAGGGTATTCACCTCTTCCAAAGCGCCATGTTAACTCAGGTGATGGACAGCTGTCCAGGTGCCTTATTTTGGTAGCGGTCACTTACATCTTTTTGGCTGTCATTTTTGAGTGTTTACTGTGTACCATCACATAGTTCATTGAATAGTGACCAAGTCATTTCTACACGAAATAGCATGGATGGATTTTACAAACATAATGCCCAACAAAAGAAATCAGGCCCAAACCAAAACAAAAAAACCATTCTGCTTCTTGTTATAATGGGCAAAAGTGATCGATGCTTATAGAAGTCAGAGCAGTGTTCACCTTTGAGGTGTAATTATCGGGTTAAAGCATGAGGAAAGATTTTGGGGTGCTGGCAAAGTTTTATTTCCTGATCTGGTTGCTGGTTACACTGGGTGTTCACTTTGTGAAAATACCTCCCCCTAGACTCTTAGATCTGCGCACTTTCCTCTAAGTATGCTACACTTCAATAAAAACTTTTCTTAAAGCTAAAAAAAATGATATGTAATACTTCAAACCTGTTTAATTTTAACTTAAAGCATATAAATGCACATTCATTCACCACTCTTTTGATGTGGAGCCAAGGCTTTTCTTTGAGAACGGGTCTGCTAACTGGAGCTTCTTGTCATCTTTCTTACATAAACCACACCCATAATGCATCATCTACAATTTCCAGCGTCAGTTTCTTTGAAGTAGAGAGAAACCTTAAAGGCCCTTGTAAAGCAATCTGAGTGTAGAATCTTGCTAGAATTTTATGATTTTTCCCAATCCTTTCATTGTCTCAGCCACACCCAATTTCATAGCAATTTTTTTTCCCAGTAATTCTCCTAAGTCTTTTCAAAGCTTTTAACTCAGCATTCATAGACACATTTCTCTCTCTCTCTCTCTCTCTCTCTCTCTCTCTCTCTCTCTCCACACTTATTTTAAGTTTTGGCTATTTCATTAAGTAATGAACAACGAAGACTGACATAAATAGATTTGGAAGAAAACACAAATGATCCTTGATAGACATACAATTCTACTGATGGGCGCAGACAGACGTGGGAGTTCTGGAGAGTAGCCCAGATTTGCAGGCAGTTCCCATGATGTGGGCATGCATTCATCGATGTATTTTGCAGAGGAAGTGAAGGGCTTTAGCTAATCCTCTGTATTTGTCAAGTAGAGAAGCCACTCATATTCTTAAGTGCCCTCCTAAACTCCCAGCTCCTACCACTGTCATTTTTTGGATCATCTTCCACCTGGGCCTTTATGGAGGCCCCTTCATAATTTTCCACACAGGTACCTTTTTTCCCCCTGTAAATGACAAAGCATACACCTGTTTCTGGCTGAAAATTCTTTAGATGTAGAGTGCCTGGTGTATAGCATATAGTGGGCGCTCAATATATAAGTGCTGAATGAGGCAAATAAATAAACAAATGGGTACATGAGTTCTCAGCTCCGTCAGGTCAAAGGTCCAGTTCTTTGGACTGTCCCACAAGGCCCTTCCTGTTCAGATCCTTCTCACCTTCCCAGCCATCTGACCTTAGATCTCCTCAGTGCACCCTGCACTGCAACCCCACCAAGCACCTCATGATCAGCCACCACACGCTGGTCCTCTGTGTGAAGGGCTCTTTGTCATTGCCTTACGTGGAGTCACCTATGTAAGACCCACCCATTCTCTCCTTCTTGAAGCTAAGCTGTCCCTTACCCATCCCAGTGGAGTTCATCAGATCTCCTGCTTTACAAATCCTGTTATCATTCCTTGTCATGCTCCTGTCTCTCCCATAGACCGTGCAACCGAGAGACTCAAGGGCTGAGATTCAAGCCCCGTTATTTGGCTTCACAGTCTCAATGTCTAGCTCAGACTTGGCATAGAGTTGGTGCTCAACACAGGCGTGAAGGCAGGAGTCAGCTGGCCTGGGTTCAAGTCCTGACTCTGCCACTTGATAGCTATGGAGCCTTGGGCAGATTCCTTCGCCAGCACTCCGTTTCCTGTCAAATAAGAGCAATGATACCTACCTCTCAATGTTCCTGTGAAAACTGAATCAAATCTATGTACAAGCACTCAATAAACTGAGTCTAAAAACACACAGGAGTGCCAAATCTCAAGCTCTAGACAGCTGGACACCTGTGTCCACCCAGACCAAATGCAAGTCTGGATGTGATAAGAACCCCAGTATCTGCATGGGGTAGACATTCAATAAATATTTGTTGAACAAGTGAATGATGCTCTTCCATCCCTCATCCCCTTCCTTTGTCCTGCTCTCCTCTTTGCCCCTACCACCGTTCTCCATATCCAGGCCCCAGCTCCGTGGGTTATTTGAAATTAAAATCCCAAAGTTATTTTTCATAAGCAAGAACAATCATTCTTGGGTCTGCTGGCACAGCATCCTGACAGGGGGCTGGCAACAGCCAGTTCACAGTGAGCCCTGCCAGGGGGCTGTGCACATGCTTCTAAGAATAACTCAGTGTCCAAGAATTCCGCCTGTTCTATCGCAAGCTGGGGCCGGCAGGCAGCTGGTTTGCATTAGCGTCGAGAGTGATGGTATTCCACTTTACACAGCAAGGCCAATGCACCTCTTTCCCTTCCTCTGCTCCCGCTTTGGGCTGCCATTGAGCGAGTGTCTTCATTTAACAGTCTTGAAAGCACCAGGAAGAAGTCTGGCTAGAGGTAAACTGCAGCGTGGATGAAGTCTGCCTCTGGGTCCTTTCATCGCACATCTGGGACATACATCACAGTTCCATTCGGGGTGTCGTTCTGAGCTCCCCATGATCTCAGTACTCCAAGGCCACAGGAACATCTCATCCAAACTTGCCCTCATAAGAGCAGCCAATGCCTGGGCTCATTCCTGACCTTCTCATCTTTGTTCATTCATTCATTTATTCCCATGCAGAATTATTGAACACTGAAGCTAAAGGGGACCTAGGACATCACTTAGGGTGGCAGTTTGGTCTGTAATGGTTCTTAGCATCAAGGGGGGTAGTACACTCTCCTAAGGACATTTGAAAATATTTGAGTACTTATCTTGGGGGTGTCACAAAGAGAAAGGGCACTATTAACTTTTAGTAGGTGAGAACTATGGATATAAAATATCCTGCGATGCACAGAATATTCCTACATGATGAAGAACTATCCAACCAAAAGTGTCCATGGTGTTTCTCTTGAGAAACAGTGCTGGAATAGGTACACATCCTCTCCTCTCCTACCACATAGCATATTATTGTGAGTGCAGGCTTCCTCACTCCTGGCCTCTACATAGCTTGGCCTCAAGCATTTGAAATAGATTTGTCTTATGGTGGGGAAAAAAACAAAAAGGCCATGGGCCATGGAGTCAAAAGGACCAGGACAAATGTTCTGTTTCTGCCCCTCCAGCTGCAGAAACTTGAGCAGAGCTAATGATTCTCAGACCCCAGTCTGCTCATCTGCGCAATGGTGCTCTCAATATCTATGTTATAAGATGATTATGAGCATGGTTGCCATATGGCACAATTCCTGGGATTGAGTAACATGGCCCAGTGGTGAGAATTAAACAAGAGAACTTACATCAAGTACTGGATGCATAGTAGGCATTGAATATACTATAGGTGTTACATGTAATGTGCCTTATGCTGTGCTTGGCATGTAATAGAGGCTCTAAAATCTGTCAATCCTTTCCCTCCCTCTCTCCTCCTGTAGATACCATGTGGCTCACTGAAGGTCATCTATGATTCATTGAATAAGAGCTCATAAAGAAGGCATGGTTCCTAGTCTCAGAGAATTTAAAATGTAGAGGTTCTGATAAGTCCTGTGTGTGTGTGTGTGTGTGTTTGCACATACAAGAGTGAGACAGGTATAAAATATATTAAACTATAAAGATTTACAGTCTACCTCTTCTGCACCTCCCACTATCCCAAAAGGAATGATCTTTTGATTATTTGGTTCATTACCAGGTCTTTGTCTTGCTGACAGAAGGAGAAGACAGAAGGATAGTAGAAGCCAAACTGCTCTAAATATGGCAGGTTGAGACAGAAATGAGGAGGGAGGAGAAAGGAAACACCATAGAAAATGAGAAAGAATGACGGGGAGAAAATGAGAAGTAGCTTCCCGGAAAAGCGGGTCCTTGGGACAAGAGATTCCTGTACGGGTTTGGGGATTAGCAAGTTGCTGTTGCTGCTCTACTCTACAGAGACTGTAATCAGGGCAACCCCATTGTGAGCCCCTGAGAAATGGTTTTGATTGGCTCAGACTCCCAAAAGATTCCTACAAAGTTCTTGTGTAGTCACTGGATTCAGGTTCTTGCTTCTCTCCACCCATGCTTTCAGCTTCATGCCCATCAACTCAGATATAAAACCTGGCTCTTCAATTCTCTCCAAAAGTTGCTCACTTGAAGCTCTTGTGAGAGTGGCAGACTTCCTTAAAGATGAGAAAAGAGATTGCATCAACCTAGCACCAATGTTAGGGGGAGCATCAGACAGTCCTTTTTTAAAAGGCCTTTGCCACCCACCACAGGGCGGCTGCTCTGCACTGTCAGAGGCCCCACCTTGACTGATCTCACTGGCTCCTCCCTCTCTTCCCCATTCTTTCCCATCACCTCTCTTCACTTCTCTGCCCCTCCCTCTCAAGAGCAGAAAACAAATGCCTCTCTTTTTCTCAGCCATCTCTCCATGTACCCTGAGCCCACCAAAACCCATGTGTTTTGGACTTGCCTACCCCCTTAATGGGCAAATTCAGGTGTTTATAGTCAAAGCAGCTCCCTTTCTAAAAGAATGATGTTAGATCATAGACGTTTCACCTCATTTTTTCTATCTACAACTTAAATAACAAACCCAAATAGTTGAGAGAAGCAAAGCGGTATGGAAATCCAATGGTCTGGGCTAGGAGGAGTCCCTGGACAAGGCTGACTTGAAGGATAGATGGGATTTGGAGAGAACTGGAGAGGGAATCCAATGGTATCACAACATCAATAAAAATGTGGAGGCTGAATTGGCACAGAACTAGGGAGATGAAGAATTTGTTCAAGCCAAAGCCAACAATCCATTGGCTCACAGTGAAGGATAAAAACATGGGCATTAAGGTGGGATCATGAGTGGAGGACACTGAATGTGTCAGGTTAAGAATCTGACTGAAATCTGATCTCTGTTTTGGGATAGGCTAATCCATCCTTTAGGACTTGGCTGTTGTTGTTGAGAAAACCATATCAATGATCCTTTTAGATACACAAAAGTAAAGCAAGAACATCCTGGAGAAAAACAGGAATTAAATACATCTAATTTAGACAAACAAGCTGAAGAGCTCATTTGGTTATGCCCGGAGCCTCCCACAGCTACATCTCTGTGACCTCTATTGGGGGAGCGGGGGTAGAAAAGTTTCTATAGGGATTTGTCTACTGTACAATGGAACATTATTTTCATTCTTTCGAAGTTGGGTGTTTATTCCTTCAAACAGTTGTTTGCAGAAAAATCAGAATTCAAACGGACAAGTGCTTGAAAGGAAGAGGCAAATGTGCCCTTTCATCCTCTCACAGGGGATGAGCAACAAAGAAAGGGAGTTGGATTGCATTTGGTGCAACTCAGCATAGATCTCACATGACAATCATCAAGACAGCATTGTGGTTCTCACAGCCTGACTTCAGAGTGCTTACTGTAATCACATCGACCTTACAAAGTAAATTCATCCTAAGAAAATACTGCTGTATTCATATATTTTAATACTAGAGGCCTGGTGCACGAAATCGTGCATGGGTGGGGTCCCTCAGCCTGACCCATGATCAAGGCCTATTGGGGGCTGGCCAGCTAGGGGGAGGGGCCACGGGAGGTTGACCAGCTCGGGGGAGGGGCTGCAGGAAGTTGACCAGCTGTGGAGGTTGGCTGTGGGAGCACACTGACCACCAGGGGGCAGCTCCTGCATTGAGCATCTTCCCCCTGGTGGTCAGTGCATGTCATAGCGACTGATCACGTCATTTTGGTCATTCGGTTGTAACAGTTGCTTAGGCTTTTATATATAGAGATTTGAAGTCTCCTCATTAAAATTTAATTTTTGTATAAAAGAATTCTCATAGTCTGATTTTTTTCTACCCAGCATCCATTCCCTCTGATTCTAAAAATAGCACTCCAGTTTCCCACCTGAAGCCCTCTCTCTTTCCCTCTCTCTCTCTCTCTTTCAGAATGTTGCCCTGCCTCCATGATACAGAGGGCAACAGCAGTATTATCAATCATTTATGCCACTTGCTGGTCATGGCAATTGGTGGTCTGTCCTCATCACCCAATCTGAAGTAGAAACCTAATCACTTTTAATCAGATCTCCCTGTTTTAATTTTCTGCACAGCTCTTATTATTATCTGATGTATTTTCTTATTGTTTACTTATTTATTAAATAAATTAATTTTGTTAATCCTCACCTGAGGATATTTTTCCATTGATTTTTACAGAGAGTAGAAGGGAGGGGGAGAGACAGAGAGAGAAACACCGATATGAGAGAGACACCTCAGTTGGTTGCCTCCCGCATGCACCCCTACCAGGGCCAGGGATAGAGCCTGCACCCTAGGTGCGTGCCCTTGACCAGAATCAAACCAGCTAGAGCCTTTTAAAAAATATATTTTTGTTGATTTCAGAGATGAAAGAAGTGGGAAGAGAGACAGAAACATCAATGATGAGAGAGAATCATTGATCGGCTGCCTCCTGATGCCCCATACTAGGGATTGAGCCCACATGTGTCCTGATCAGAAATTAAACCTTGACCTCCTGGTCACACTGGCTGGGCTGTTTACTTATTTTTTTGTGGTCCATGTGTGTATGTATCTACCACTTTTGAAATGAATGCTGGGATCTTGTGTGTCTTTTTAATGCCATATGCACTGTAACCTAAAATGCTGCTGGAACATGAAAAGCAATCAATGTGTTTTGGTTGAATAGTTTAACAAGCAATGAACCACCAAAATGGTTCAATGGTGGAAATGTAACATAAGTGTGTCCAGTAAGAAATGTAACATAATCCTAGAAATGTTGCTGGCACGGTCAAGGAAATGTCATTCAATCATAAAGCTATAAACCTAGATCTGCCAAAGGTTACCTCAATAGTAACACACACCCCACCCGAAGAATGAAGTTAATACCAAGAAAGATAAAGACAGAGCTGTAGAGAACAACTTCCTGATAAAATTATCTGAGCATCTGGATATAGCTATTCCTGAACTCAGTTACTTTTAAGTATTGGGGTGTGTCATTAGGACTCTCAGCTATCGATCCGCAGGCATGCTTGCTGACCTCTGTGTCATAGCCAGGCCAGTTCTACAAAGCACTACAGGCCTGAGTTTGGGGATATACTCTCCCTCTAGGAAGGACAGTGTCTGCATTGTATTCTTCCCAGACATTTTTCCTGAAAAGAGGGAAAACATCAGCAGGAAACATTAGCACAAATACTGTGGCCTGGGGGAACAGCTCAAACCTCATGGAACAAGTACAGACACAACAGACATGATGGCCCTGCGCCCACAGTCCACTTCCCTCCACAGGAAAACTGCCTGAAGAAGGAAACCAGACATCACCTTTTATAAACGTGTACAGCACTCCTTCCGTTTTTCTCTCTTGTGGCCCAGCCTGGTGTAAGGAGAAAGAGCATTGATCCAAAGGATCTGGGTCCTAGTTTCTGCTCTGTCTTGCTCTCTGCACTGAGGCCACAGAATCTGTCCATTGTTCAATCAACATTTACTGTGCACAGTCCTGGAAGGGCTGTGTTCCTATGATTCTTCTTGCTGAAGACAAATGACCAAAATTCAGATGAGCTAGTTTATGCCAAAGAAAGAACAAGGGATATTTATCGACTCTGGGAATCTTAGGAAAGGTTTCAAGAAAGTCCAAGTTGGATTAAGTGCAAGACTAAATGCCCAAGTCATTCCCTAAAAACCTGGAGCACTTCAGAGAATGAGGGTACTCTAGCTGTGGCTTTAAACATCAAGACAGGAACAGCTCTTTATATAACATTATATAAAGAGTTTCTACACACCCTCTCATCCACCTCTTTCTTCTCTGTCCTAGGCTCCATTATCTCCGCAGGCTGACAGGAAAGAAAGTGCACAGAGACCTATCCTATATAATAAAAGCCCAGTAACCGAATGGCTGGTCAGTCGACCAGTCACTATGACGTGCACTGACCACCAGGGGCAAACACTCAATGGGGGAGCTGCCCCCTGATGGTCAGTGCACTCCCACAGTGGGAGCACCACTTGGCTGACGGGGATGAGCAGAGCTCCCATAGCAGGCTGATCCCCGCAGGCCACACCCCCGACCAGTGCATGAATCCTGTGTACCCAGACTCTAGTTTGAACATAACGTGGCCTAGGAAATATGATCCAACCTGCAATGGGAAGTAAGTTTGGAATACAATGCTGAAGTCAGATTGTTATAGACGTTTGTGTTCATTCTGTTGAAAATGGATAATTATTTCAAACAAACAATACTCCTTTATTCTATACTATTTACTAAGCAATTGTATACACAAGGCTCTCTACTAAAAAATTAATAATAAATAAGGCACAATCCATGATGTCAAGAGCATTGCTGTCTAATATGGCAGATGAAAGATGGATCTAGAAACATCCAGAATAGCACTGTCCAACAGAAATATAATGTGAGCCACAAATGTAACTTTAAATTTTCCAGTACCCACATTACAAATACAAAATGAAATGGGTGGAATTCATTTTAATAATATATATTATTTAACCTAACATATCAAAATTATTTCAACATGTAATCAATATAAGGAAATTATTATGAAATATTTTACATTCTTTTTTTTTCTTACTGAGTCTTCAAAACCCAATGTGTATTTTATATCTTAATTTGGACTAGCCCCATGTTAAGTGTTTAATAGCCTTATCTGATTAATAGCTACCAAATTGGACAATATAAACCTCAAAATGTTAGTGGGAAAATCAACTGTGAACATGTTTCTTCTCTAGTTCAACTTTTTTCCTTGAATGTGCCCTGATATTCCTCTCCAGAGCCATTTATTCCTTACTTATATCCATTTTGGATGGAGTTGATGCCATGCCAGATCCAGAGGTGGCTACTCAGGTCATTATATGACTCTGGACCTAGTGATTGGTTCAATGGTGGACATATGGCCCAAAGAGAGTCATTAAAATATAATGATTCTGTTCTTGGAACTTCTAAAAAAGATACACATCCTCTTTTCTGCAGGTCTTGAATCTGGGAGGATGTGAGCCTGAAGTGTCTACCAAGGGCCACCACGAAGAGCCTGAGAATGCAGCCACTATGTTAAGGGCAGAGAGAGACGAAGAGAAATTCACTTCTCTAGGCATCAACCTAGCTCCTAGAGCATTCCTGAGCTTTTCAATTACATGGATCGATAAACTCTTTACTCAAGCCAATTTGAGTTTGGATGTTTTCTGAAAAGGGTGATGATAAAAGAGGGAACTTCCACTCCACTCTCCAGGAGGAAGTAGTATAGCGTGATTTCATCCAGTTTTTCTTTCCACTCCTATATCCTCTACCTGAGAAGAGAAGTAACTTTACTGTTGATACTAGTGAATCCTAACATCCATTGGGCTACATGTATCAGGAGGCAGCATCACTACACCATTAGTGATAAAAATAATAATCTTTTTAACAAATAGCAATAGCGCTTGTCTCTCATTCTCACTTGTCTCTTCCTCTCTTGGATCACTGACAAGGCCAAGAATCTGCTCTCTCTGTCTCAGCTTCTCCTGCTGCAACTGAGTGGTTGAATCAGGTCAGCCCTGGGGGACTAACTATATTTGATTCTTGCCTCCCCAACGGTGCCTGATGCATACCAGCGACACATTCACCATTGTGATGTATTGCCTCAGTTTCCCCAAGACAACCAAGCAAACAATGCATTTTTATAAAAAGAAGATGAGTTTTTCTCATCAGAAAAACTTTGTCTTTTTCTGAGTCATGTCTCTATGGAAAATTCTCAACAAGTTTAATTAAAATTTCAATTCCTAAACATCACCACTTATTCATCAAACTTTAAAAGAGTACCTATTGTATATAGGGCATGGTAATAGCCACTCAGGGTACAAAGATGAATATGTCACTGAACTCAAGGAGACAATGTTTAATTTATGAAAAATATTTCTTAAATAAGATAATGTAATAAGAGAGACAAGAACATGAAGGGAACATTGAGAAATGACACTTCAAACGGTCAGGGGTAGTAACTACATTAAATTTAAATAGACAACAGAATCCAATAAAAAAAAAGGCAGCAACTGGCAGAATGGATGGGGGAAATTAATCTATGATGAGCAAAAAGACACACTTTAGATTAAAAAACACAAGTAAATTAAAGTAAAATGATGGGGGGAAATACTATGCAAACAGTATCCGAAAGAGAGCTGAAGTATTTATATTAGTATCAGACAAAATACGCCCGAAAACAAAAATAGTTAGCAGAGACAAAGAGAAACATTTTATAATGCTTAAAGGGACAATCCATCAGGAAAATATAACAATTTTAAGCATACATGCATCTAACAACTGATCCCCAAAATACATGAAGAAAAACCCAGCAGAACTGAAAGAATAGACAATTTAACAACAGTAAGTGGAGACTTTAATATCATCTTCTTTCCGTAATGGATAACGCATCAATTTTTTATGGATCCATTTACTAGTAAATAATAAGCAAATGTCAACGAAGACCTAGAACACTTGAACAATACTAAAAACCAACTACACCTGACAGACATCTATTGAACACTCTAGCCAACAGCAAAATACATATTCTTCTCAACTGCACCTGGAACATTCTCCAGCACCATATTGGTGCTGGGAAAACTAGATATCCATGTGTCAATTTATGAAGTAGATCTCTTCTTCATATCATATACATAAATTAACTCAAAATTAATCATAGACCTAAATGTAAGAGCTAAAACTATTTTTTAAGCTATAAAACTCTTCAAAGAAAATATGTGAGTAAATCCTTATGACCTTAGATTAGGCAATGGTTTCTTAAATACAACACCAAAAGTATAGGTGCAAAGTAAAAAAATTACATCAACACAGATGATATAATCTTGCATATAAGAAATCCCAAGGAATATACTAAAAAAATGGAACTAATAAATGACTATAGCAAGGTTACATGACACAAGATCAGTACACAAAAATCAATTGTACTTCTATAAATTTGCAATAAACAGTTCAAAAGTAAAATTTAGAAAACAATTCCATTTATAAGACCATCAAAAAATAAAAATAAAATATTCAGGAATAAATTTAATGAAAAAAACACAAACCTTGTATGTGACAACTATAAAACATTGCTGAAAGAAATGAAAAAAAATGGATAAATGGGAAGACAATCCATGTTCATAAAATTGAAGACTTACTATTGCTAGGATGATAATATTCTCCAAATTGATCTGCGGGGTCAATGCAATCTCTATTAAAGTTTCAAATGTCTTTTTTGCAGAAATTAACAGGCTGATGATAAAATTCATATGGAAATTCAAGGGACCAAGAATAGCCAAACAATCTTGAAAAAGAAGAACAAAGTTGAAGTATTCATACTTCTTGATTTCAAAATTCACTTTAAATCTATAGTAATCAAGACAGTCTGCTATTGGAATAAAAATAGAAATGTAAATCAATAGATTATAATTGAGTGTCTAGAAATCATTACTTAGATTTATGGTCAACTTGTTTTCAAAGGAGTGCCAAAAAATTTAGTAGAGAAAATAATAGTATTTTTAACAAATGGTGCTGGGATAACTAGATATCCATGTGTCAAATCATGAAATTAGATCTCTATCTCCTATCATTTAATAAATTAACTCAAAATGAATTATAGACCTAAATGTAAGATCTAAAACTATTTGTTAAACTGAAAAACTCTTAGAAGAAAATGTACAAGTAACTAAATCTTCATGTCCTTGGATGAGGAAATGGTTTCTTAAATATAACACCAAAAATAAAAGAAAAAAAAAGAAAATCTTTGCTGCTTTAAAGTATATTAGAAAGTAAGAAAAAAAAACAATAACCATGCAATAGGAGAAAATGCAAATTATAAATCTGAAAAGGTACTGAATATATTTTTTAAATCACAAATGACCAATAAGCCGGTGAAAAGGTGTTCAAAATCATTAGGGAAATGCAAATCACAACCACAATGAAATTCCACTTCATACCCACTAAGATGGATATAATTTAAAAAAAGTGGAGAAATTGCTGGTGGAAATATAAAATAGTGCAGCCTCTTTGGAAAACAGTTTGGCAGTTCCTCAAAAAGCTAAATATTGAGTTATCACATGACCTAACAATTCTACTCTTAGGTCTATGTCCAAAAGAATTGAAAACATATCTACACAAAAAACTTGTACATGAATGCTCTTAGAAGAATTATCCATAATAGCCAAAAAGTGGAAACAACCCAAATGGTCAACTGAAGAATGAATAACCAAAGTGTGGTACATCCATACAATAGAATATTACCCATCCATAAAAAGGAATAAACAACTGGTACATGTTATAACATGGATAAACCTTGAAAACATTATGGTAAGTAAAAGCAGCCAGTCACGCACACACAAAAACACATATTATACAATTAATTCCATTTATATGAAATTTCCAGAATAGACAAATCTATAGAGACATGAACTAGACTAGTGTTTTGCTGGACCTGCCAGGGTAAGAAGAGGGGATGTAGAGTGAGTGCCAATGGTACAGTGTTTCTATTTGGGTAGATGAAATATGCTTGAATTAGATAATGGTGCTGGATGCACAACTCTGTCAATATACTGATGACTACTGAGATATACACTTTGAAAGGGCAAAGTTTATTGTATGTGAATTATATTTCAATGAAACTATTATTTAAAAAAAAAAGACTTTACGGGCTCAAGGAGGACTTCCCAAAAAGACACCCTAAAATCTATCTTAACAGGGAAAAGAGTTATTATAATTAACCAAGGCACATTTAGAAAGGAATTTTCTATGTAAGTTTACAAAGCACGAAGGTTATTCCCAATCGGTTTGGCTCAGTGGATAGAGCATCGGCCTGCAGACCGAAGGGTCCCAGGTTCAATTCCGGTCAAGGGCATGTACCTCGGTTGCAGGCTCCTCCCCAGCCAGGGCCCTGCTGGGGACTTGTGCAGGAGGCAACCAATCAGTGTGTTTCTTTCACATTGATATTTCTCTCTGTCTTTCCCTCTCTCTTCCACTTTCTCTAAAAAGCAATGGAAAAATACCCTTGGGTGAGGTTTTAAAAAAAAACGAAAACAAAGCACTAAGATTAGATATTATAAAAATCCCCCAAATTAGTATATACACACTCTAGAAGCTTGCAGTCTAATTGAGTCACACTAGCAGAAAATAAAATTCAGGTTACTTAGTACTTGCTAAGTTCCTATTATAGCAGCCTTTTTTAACCCATGTGTTATATTTTCATTTATATCTCCCGACATCCTATTTGAAATTTGAAAACAGAGAATATGAAACTCAGAAAGGTTGGTTGAATGTCCAAAAAACATTCAGCTACCAAACACCTGGGTTTGAACCAAGGTCTGCCTCAACAGCTCACCACATGAGGAGTGTCAGGTCTTGTTGAGTCTTGGGCAGTAAACTTCATAATTTATCTTATCTGGCCTGCTACACCGATCCTCTTCCAGGGACATCTGGTAGACCACAGCAGAGACCCAACCGCACCCATGGGCTGTGTGGGGGCCCTCAATAAAAACACCCTACCCATTCCAGAATATAACATACCGAACTCTTCCTTCCTGACACATGGATGTACTTGGCCCCACCCCTGTACAAATGACTTATTTCTTAAACATAATTGTTTGCTCATATATAGCTACAACCTTTGTGTTTCCAGCAGAGACGTCATGCCTTTGGATTCTGATCCCATTTCAGTTGTGAGTCGAGGGATCCTGGTTGGTGTTCAGTACATTAAACAGTAACCAAAATAAATATCCTAGAAGCCAGAATCCTAAGGTTGCCTCCCACTCGGGAGGTTGGGAGGTTTCCGTTGTCAGTGTATGTTTTCCTTTCAAGACAAGGCAAGCTATGTATGTGCTAAGTAGGAATGTTACATGATCCACCACCCCCACCGGTACTAAAAGGAAAATACGGGTCTATGAGAAAGAAAAATGGCGCCAGAAAGAAAGAAGAGCCAAACTAAATTTGGCATTTCACCTTCCATTTTCCCCCCCAATGCTGCCTATCCACACCCCAACTCAGTGTCAGATGTTTCAAATGTTTTCATTGTTCCTTCCCTCAGCCCAGCTTCACATCTCAGAAAGAAAGGGGAAGGGGGGTGGGGAATCAATGCCATACAGATGTGTTTATCCCCTCTTGCCTGGATAAAAGGCTTCTTTCAAGTGTGGTGCATACCTTCCAGGCTGGATCTCTGCATTTTTAGGGATGCCACATGGCAGTCAGGTCAGGCTGCTCTTTTGCTGTCCTTTTTATGTCAAACCCAAGCTTTTGTTCTCTGATGTCAAGCTTGACAGATGTGTTCTCAGGCAGCCAGCACACTGAAAACACATGGCAGACTGAAGCCCCTGGTCTTCTTGGCTAATGACATTGGTGAAACAATTCCACAATTTCCCAAGGGGCTGCAGGATCCCACTGGGGTGGAGATAGATAGGATGAGGTGAGGATGATGGAGGGTCAGGACCGTACTCGGGAGAGCAGAAAGGGAGGAGAATCTGCAGTGAGTCCTCACTTCTTCCTGGGGCCTCGGGGTGTTACCATTTGATCTGGTATGTTTGGGGGGCCTGGGATTTTATATTGTTATAGCAGAGGCTCGAAACACCTTGTGTTACTCGACTCTATTTCTGATGTGCACATGCAGGTAAAATGCAACTCTCTTTCCCTGCTTTCTCTTCATCCTTCCCTCACTCCTTTCCTCCCTTCTTCTCTCCCTTTTTATTTCTTTCCTTCTTCCTTCATTTTATCCACCTTTATTTCTTTTTTATCCTCTCCCGAAAGCCCTTGGTTCTTTCCTCTCTCATATTCACTTTTCCATTTTTATCTCTGCTTTCCCTCCCCATATCTCTCTATTCCCTCATACACCAGTCTCCCTTACACACACACACACACACACACACACACCCTTACCAAGTCTCAGAGACTGAAACATACTGAACACTCCACATTTCTGCCCTTCATTAGTTCTGGGTCCAGGTGGCTTTTCGCAGAGTTCTGGGCTGCTCATGTAGGTGACTGGGGCTGCTCTGGTTGCTTTGGCTGTCGGTTTGGACTACTTTATCTATTTCAGCAGCAAATCATTTTACATTTACAGATTAGATGGGTTTTTACAAGTATCTTATTTTACAAGTGTCTTGTCCTTTCCTCTCACCACTGAGCAATCTCATTTCTCCTTGTGGTGGGCAGTGTGACGCCTCTGACCTGCTCCGATGGCAGACAAGGGCTTCCTCAACAGGAGGGACTCAGTCAGACAGTAGGCCCGGTTCTCTCCCCACGCTCACCCACTCTTGTCTGTGCTCTTGCCAACTTGTCTGAGTCTGAAACTTACCAGCAGCTTCCCCCTTGTGACCAGAATTTTTCAAGAAATTTCCCGAAGAACCTAATAGAAATGTAATCTGAATTTGTGATGCTATAGAGAGAACACGGGTACAGGGGCCAATGCATCTGTACTTGAACCTTATAGGAAAGTCAGTGTTACCTTAGCATGACAGAGCCTGCTGGTTGTCCCCTGAGATGCATTCTCCCTTTATTACTCCACTGCAGAACCCCCCAAATATTGGCTGGGTATGTCGCCACCAGAACCAATACTATACTCTCCAAACTCCCTTGCAGCTAAAGATGGACATATCACAAATTTTCACCAATGGGTTGTTAGTGAATATGACTTGTGTATATAAACCCTATATGTATATAAACCCTATCTACACAGTAAATCCTTATGTATGTACAATATGGTTTGTATCATTTCCATGATGTATACTAAGTAGTATGTCTGTACCATTCTTTTTCCTTTTTCTCTTCTCTGGGGGCTGGACCATAGTGGAAGTCTTGTATTGAGGATGAGAAAGCAATAAGGTTGGAAAAAGCCTAGTTTTCCAGATGATCATGGAGCTACTATTTCAGCCCTGGGCTGCTGATGTTTATGTGAAAATCAATAATAACAAGATAAGCAAATTTATCTTGTTTAAACCATTGTTTCTGGTAGGCGAGGAGGAATGTTCTGTCACTCCGTTCCCCCAACTCCAAAAGGAGGAGATCAGAATTGATGATCACTAAGTCCATTCCAGGTCTGAAACATCAATGGTTCTAGTTAAAAGTCATGGATGCATTTACAGAGCTCAAATTTCTGACTTTAGCTTCAACTTCAGCTATAGGTCAGAATGGCTGGCACAGCTTAAAAGAAATCCACAGCTTTGATTTCTTTACTCCTCATCACTCTGTCTACTTAGTGGCCATGAGTCCCCAGTGACAGGCAGAGTAGAGCCGAAACAAAAGTAAAAACAGTTACCATTTCTTGAGCCTTGTACTGGGCTTCATTTCATCTGCACAACAGCCTTAGGGAGTTCTATCGTTATCCCCTTTCATGGTTGAGGACACTGAGGCTCAGATAGAAAGTCAGCAATAGGCAGGATCCAACCAGGTTGTGTCTGACTCCAGAGCTGGCTGTCTCCCACGATGACATCTCAGTATGGGAAGAAAACTAAGCTAGTGTGCATGCGTGTGCAGAAGGAGGAATTGGTGACCACTTGACGTAAAGCCAAAGAAGAAAAACCAGCCCATCCTAAATCCTTCTCCCATGATCAAAACCAGAGACACTATATGCCCTTCCCTTGAGCATGATCAGCTAGTGTAGCAGGGATGACACGGTCAGATGGCACAACCCTGGCCAATGGGAGATGTTGGGGCTGGGAAGTGCACCTACCCACCTCCAATGAAGAAGAAACACATGTTGGTTGTTCAAAGAAAGCCAGACTTGCCTTTTCTTCCATCTTGAAATAAATTCAACCCAACCCCATTTCTGTCCATGCCTGGCAGAAATAAACACGGCATGACCCCCACTCAAGGAGGACACAGTGCTATGTACCACCATGATGGGTGAGGTATGCATGGGTCCTCTGAAGGAAAGGCTTTATTGTCCCCATCCTACAGACCAGGAAGCTGACTCTCAGAGACAAAGTGACTTGCAGAAAACTCGTGGCAGAACCAGGATTAACATCCTGGTCCAAAAGCACCAAAACCCATAAAGCTCCATGTTTGAACGTCAGCTTCTCAAATGAGATTAGGACCCTTCTAAGAAGATAGGTCCGTGAAGAAAAGGTAATGATTTCTTCCAGTTCTTGATTGTAGACATGATTCTAGAATCACCAATTCGCATGCCTGGAAGGTACCTTAGAGAGTCTCTAAACCAACAGTGTCCCCTTAAAGAGGAGGAATTTGCGTCCTAGAGAAGTAGCATCCTTACCAAGGGTCTCACAGCTTCTATGGCAGAGCCACCATCTAACTTAAGGCCCTGACTTGTGCTGCACCAACCTGTGTTTCTATTTGGAGAGGAGGCTGCAGAAACTAGTGGTTTGGCCTGTGAGTTCTCGGCCTGTGAGTTCTTATGTTAAAATCTTAGCCATGCTACATCTAAGCCATATGACATCATACAGTTTCTTTATATCCTACTTCCCTATGTTCCCTTGGAGATGATAATAGTACTTGTTACAAAGCGCAAAGGAGGTGCTGCAGGTAAAGCCATCAGCATAGTCCCGGCCCACAGTAGCTCCTGGCGAACACCACTGTCTTATCATCCAAGCACAAGCCACGTACCTCTCAGCAGACATGCCCTAAACAAGGAGACCAAGGGAAACAGGGAAGAAGGATGAAATTAAATCAGCATGCAGAATGCGAGCACTTTTTCCCCATCTGGAGCTGACAGCGATAAATAGAACCTAGAGATCATATCATATCTCAGAGAAAGAATTCTAAACAAGGAGACCCCAGAGCAGAGCACTGAGCCTCCCACCTCTGGCCTCACTTTCTTCTCTGCTAATGCATCATGTAGCATGTGCCTTCACAGTCACCCAGAAGGGTAACAAGCAGGTCCCAGCCCTCTCTCCTAAGCGAGAAATTCCTCATTCCACAAGTGTTAGGATTTCCAGGGATTAGTGTGAAAGGCAGGGAAGCATCTAAATCCCTCAGAATGAAGAGAAGGTAAAGCCCCACTCACCTCCCCCTCTCTCCCCAGCCCCCCTTGCCTCCTCTCACATGGCCTCACCCTCCGCATACTCCCCCTGCCCTGAGCCTTCTCCGGCAGCTAGTCTGAGCACAGAGACAGTTAAAGACAACCACAAATCTCACAGCAGCTGAGATGGGTGGCTGTGTACTAGTATGTCTTACACAGGCTTGAGAACAAATCCTAAGCACCCCAACTTTTTGCCCATGTAAGCTGGCTAGGGGCTTCTGTTTCACACAGAGAGGGAGAGCAAGACCCACTGGGCTCTGTCTGTGACACTGCCTGCTGCTTACAGAGCAGGGGACCCAGAACACGGGCAGTGAGACAAGTTCGGGTATCACAGGCAGATGGCCCCCCATCCCTGGGGAGGGTGGCCGGTAAATCCCTTACAGGACTTCTGAGCCACCAAACAACCAGTAAGCTTTTCTCTGAAGGAAGTTGAGTTGTGTAACTTCCCTTTCAAAAGGGCTGCTGGAAAGTTAGGGGCCCAATGTGTGGCCCCAGAAATACGAGGCTAGTCTTTCAGCCCTTTTTGCTGGCTTCACTTTTGTCTACGTTCTTGCTTGTGTTGCGTTTTATACCTACTTTTTAAATTGACGCCATTTGATGGGATTTAAATGTACTCATACACCTGCAAATCCTTTCTGAGTCATGGTGAGAATAAATAGTACCAAGCAATGCCTGCAGGGTTGTTTTTAGAATTATCAATAATACAGGGTAAGGCAAATGTAGGTTTACAGCTGTGGGTCCGTGAAACCCAGAGTTTATTTTTATATCATTCTTTATTAATTGTATTGTTTTCCATACAAACAACTGTAAACCTCATTGAAAAGAGGACCAAGAGGAGCCTGACTAAAGCTCAGCCAATGAGAGAGTCTTTGTCAATCCCTTGAGCTGCCATAGGGACAGCCCACTACAGGGCAGAGAAGTGAGGAGCCGGTTAGGATGCTGTCATGGGCAGGTGGGAGGCCCCACAGTGATGAGGGTGGCTCATTGCCAGCGGTGCATGAATGAATGAACAGGCATTTGAAATGAGTCTCAATATATAAGTAGCCAGATTGGGCAAGGTGGCGTTCCAGGGAGAAAGAACAGAAAGAGCAAAGGCAGGGAGGTGCAGGAGGAGGCCTGGAGGGACAAGTATGTGGCTCCCCAGTGAGATCAGGGGGTGCCTGTGGGAGAGGTACAGGACATGAATAACTTGGATACTTGCTTGAGAGAATCGTGACAGTCCCCTCCAGCTATACAATTCTACTTTCTATAACGCTGCTGGCTTCGCTCAGCAGTTCAGAACTTGGCACAGTGATTCTCCAACTTTCATCATCAAAAAGCCTTTCATTCTAGTTCCTTTATCAGAAGGAGGGGCCACTGCTTCTGCGAGGCCTTGCTGAGGTGGAGCCAAGGCCTGTCCAGGAGACTGTGTGCCTCCCTCTCTCCTGTGCTACTTCCAGCCCACAGGCAGGCACTCTGCTGGGAGCTGAGGGCTTAGGAGTGAGCAGACACAGTGCCTGCCCTCAGCAGGCATACGGAGGCAGCTGCCATCAGTGGGATGAAAGCAGGGATGGGGAACACGGGGGTTGCCAGGGACTTATGGAAGAACCCGCTTACTGTCCATTTAAAATATGAACCTGATCATGTTACCTGGGGCATTCTATCCTCCGATGGCTCCCAATTGCCCTTAAGTTTCTCCAAACTCCTTACACTGGTTTATACAACCCTCAGTGACTGGGCCCTCCCTTTCCCCGGTCTCATCTGCTGCCACAATCCCCTCTTTGTAAGCCCTCTCCTCCTAGGGCACTTTTTTCACCTCCCTGAATAAGTCCCGCTCGGTCTCACTTCCGGGTGTTTGAACATGTGTTCCCTACTCTGTCTCATTTATCACGGAGATCACATCTGAAATATCACTTCCCCCCACCTTTCAGGTCTCAGCAGGTGTCCTTAGCGCCTCTGGTGCTCCCCAAGTTGTGGCATTTGTCGAACTGCTTTCTACTTGCAGGTTTGCTTCCTATTTCCCCTAGCAACCTGCAGCCTCTGGACCGGAGGCACCAGCCCCGTCTCGTTGGATCGATCGTGAGACTGAAGCGCCCAGCTCAGCGTCCTCACTGGAGCAGGAGGTCCCTGCGGATTTGTTGAAATGAACTCAGCGGGCCTGAAACTCCCACGGAGAGCCGCTTCTGCTGCGGGCCTGGCTTCTCAGCAGGATCGAAACTGCTCCTTAAACAGACCAACTCTTTAGTTTCCATCTTGACTATCTTAACAATAACAGAAAGCTAGACAGTGGTCCCTTCCTACACGGAAGAAAACAGTATCTTTTTAAGAAATTCACAGATGATGGCTAGCATGAGCCAGGGGCTTGTGTAATCTGCATAGACAGAGCCCTCTGAAACGTGGCCACCCGTTCTCTCAGAAAGAAAACAGAAAAATGGCATCACTGTTTTCCTCGGGGAGAGTACATGGCACAGCCAGGACACAAGGCCAGGGTCAAACAGTAGGTAAGCCTCTATGTCCATGCCTCAGTCTCGGGGCAAACGGCCATGCCCGCAGGATACCCTCGCCTGGGGACAAAAAGCCTCAGTGAGGTAGGGTCCTCGTTGCCTGGCCGGTTCAAACAATTTCGAGACCATTTCCCTCCCTGGTTTCTTTAGAGAAGGGGAGGAAAGCACAGTGCATATTGAGGACGGCGGTGGGGGCTCCAAAAGTCAAATTTCTGCCATTCCTGTGTTGGGGTGAGTGCGACCCCCGGGGACCCGTAGCAGATCCATGCATTCCAGCGAGCGGGTAATGAAAACAGCCTGGCCTCTGGATGCGCGTCTCTCTCTCGCAAGGGTGCGGGGCTCTCTGGAAAGGCAAGCGTTATGTTATTTCTCAGCCCCTCACAGAAAGTCAAATGAGGCCGGATAAAACCAGGGGCCACCACGGAGGGCGCCTTTCCTCCCGGCCAGATTTCCATTCCACGGAACCCCATGTGAGATGCCCTTGGGAATCATTCATTGTTTGGAATTTAAACATCTCAGACTTTTCCCAGACGTGAAGAAAGTATTCGTGAAGTATGCCAGGAATTAACCGGCGAGGGCATCCATTTAATTGTATTTGAAACAGAAGCTAATGCTGTTAGCACACCGACCACGTTGACCAATAGCACGCAGGGAAGGAGGGCCGTGAGGGGGGAGGGGGGAGGGAATTATACAAATATGTGCAAATAGAGCCAGCTTGGAGCAGACTCGGGACCAGAGTGCTAAGATGGCCATTGTTGCCCTGCATTCATCTTTACATTAGTAGGGAAAGGAACCTCACTTTCTGTCTACAGTCATTGTGGCGTTGGGACGGCTTTGATCTCTCAAATCAGCAAGAATCCCAAAGGGAAGCTAGCAGTGTTTTTGATTATTATCTTTAAAGTCTAAAATTCCTTAGGTGAAATTCAGTATGAAACGCATCCATGCAATGGGGAAGGTGAGTGACTGTGTCAACATCTGGGCCTTATTAAGGGCCAGCTATTTTCACTAGGCAGTGAACTGGAGAAACCAAATTCCTTGATAAAGCTAGAAATTTCCAGGAACTGCTTGTAAGAGGCATTTCTTCTGTCTGGTTATTTTGCATAACACACAGTGCTGCGAGTTCCTGCCCAGCCAGGCCCTGGAGATAAAAGGCATTATCTGTTTGTCGAATTTTCTCTAAAAGCTTTAATGCTCTGGTTCACTGTTCAGTTTTGACCTTTATAGAACACTGTGCGATTTACAGCGCCTTTCCACATATCTCCTGCCTTTTGATCTGCCCAGCAGCCCCAAGAGGGAGCAGACGTGGGTGCCATCTTCATTTGACAGTTGGGGAAACTGAGGGCAAGAGAGATCCTGTGGGATCTTTTTTGGGCCAAGCTGATGAGAGAGTGTTTCAATGTCAGGCGATGAGCAGGCAAATCATCTGCTGACCCAGTCGGTCTGGGGTCGAGTCCACATTCTGCATTTCTGACAGCTGATGTGAATGCTGCTGTTCCCTGGACCACACTCTAAGTAGCCAGGACATCAGAGGCAGATTTGGGATTCAAAATGGAGTCCTGTAGTAGGTAGGGTTAGAGGTGAGACAAGTCTGATTGTGTATTTACAATTGCTGAAACCAAGTGATGAGAGCACTGGATATCTTTTACTACTTTACAAAATAATAAACATACATAACATATACATACATTTATATCTATACTAATAAAAGGGTAATATGCTAATTAGACCAGATGTCTTCCGGACATCCTTCTGGACAAAGCCACAGTGGCGGGGCCAAGGCAGAGGCGGTTAGGGGCAATCAGGCTGGAGGGGAGAGCAGTTAGGGGGATCAGGCAGGCAGGCAGAGTGGTTAGGGCAGGCAGTTAAATGAGCAGTTAGGAGCCAGAGGTCCCAGATTGCGAGAGGGATGTCCAACTGCCGGTTTAGGCCAGATCCCTAAATCAGCAGTTGGACATCCCCTGAGGGGTCCTGGATTGGAGAGGGTGCAAGCCAGGCTGAGGCACACCCCCCCCATGCACAAATTTTGTGCACCGGGCCTCTAGTCTATATATATAAAAGCCTAAGCAACCATTATGACCAGTCACTATGATGCACACTGACCCCCAGGGGGTGGATGCTCAACACAGGAGCTGCCCCTTGGTGGTCAGTGCACTCCCACAGCCAACCTCCCATGGCTGGCCAACCTCCCGTGGTCCCTCCCCCCGGCTGGCCAGTCCCAATCGGCCCCGATCACCAGCCAGGCTGAGGGACCCCACCTGTGCACAAATTCATGCACCGGGTCTCTAGTCTATATATATATATATACATATGTATGGATACACACTTGTATGTGCATACATATGATTATAATATGTATTATATACAGTAACAAGTAAAAGTATCTAAGATAAGCCTAACAAAAATGTAAAGTTTATTGTGGGGGGAAAAAAATTGACTTTAGCCCTAACTGGTTTGGCTCAGTGGATAGAGCATCAGCCTGCGGACTCAAGGGTCCTAGGTTTGATTCCTGTCAAGGGCATGTACCTTGGTTGCGGGCACATCCCCGGTGGGGAGTGTGCAGGAGGCAGCTGATCAATGTTTCTCTCTCATCGATGTTTCTGGCTCTCTATCCCTCTCCCTTCCTCTCTGTAAAAAATCAATAAAATATATTTTTTTTAAAAATTTGACTTTATTGAACTAAATATGTAGAAATATAAACATATTGATGGAATAAAAGACACAAAATTTTCTAAATGTCAATTTACTCCAAGTTATCTATAGCTAATATTTCATTGTAATCAAAATTTGCACAAGGAGTTTTACAAATTTTGATATCCTTAATGCAAAAATTTACATGAAAGAGTAAAACTAAAAGATACAAGAATAAACTAAAAGATACAAGAATAAACTAAAAGATAAAGTAGGAAACTTTGCTTATCTAATTTCAATATTTATGTAGCTATCTTACATTAAGACTCCTATAGCTATAGCAATTAAGATATTGGCACAGGGATAAACAATAGAACAATGGGACCGAATAGAACACCCAAAGACAGACCCATGCTTATTTGAACAAAAGTGGCATTGTTGATCAGTAGGGAACGGATGGACTGCCTGATAAATTATGCCCGGATAATTGGTTCTTCATATACAAAAAATTATATCCCTACCTCACATTATAGAGAAAAATCAACTCCAGACAGATTAAGGACTTAAATGTGAAAGGGTAGTCTTTGACATTTTTGTAAGAAAATATAGAAGGCTATCTTCATGAGAAAAAGTAGGGAAGGTGCTTCCTAAACAAGATATAAACCATGAAGATGGATTCAACTACAAAAAATTAAGGAAACCATACACATACCAACTGTATTAATCAGGGTTCTTCAGAGAAACAGAACCAACAGGATATATAGAGAGATAGAGAGAAAGAGATTTACTTTAAGAAATTGGCTCTTGTGATTACAAAGCCAAAACATGAAAAGTGCTAGATCAATATCAGTTCAGTAAATGAATGAATGAATGAATGAATGAATGAAGGCTACTATAAATAATAATCACTAACAATCATGAGCATTTTTTTGCTAAAGCCTCACAATAATTCTATGAAGTGTACGTTTTCACTGGTCCTATTTTAACGATGGGGAGTCTGAGGTTAAGTAATTTGCCCAAGTCCCAAATCTGCAGGTTGATTTTGAGCTGGCAGGGGATGGGACACTACGGAGTGTAAGTTCCCCCTTATCTTCGGGGAATATATTCCAAGACCCCCTGTGCATGCCTGAAACCATGGATAGTACCAAACCCTATATGTACTATGTTTTCCCTATACATACATACCTATGATAAAGTTTAATTTATAAATTAGGCACAGTAAGAGATTAAAAACAGTAACTAACAATAAAATAGAACAATTATAACAATATACTATAATAAAAGTTATATTGATGGCTTTGGGGCCATTATGGAGTAAAATAAGGGTGACTTGAACACAGGCTTTGGGACACTAACAGTTGATCTGATAACCAACAGGACTAACTACTAGTTACTACGTGACTAATGGGCAGGGGGTGTCCACAGCATGGATAGTGGACAAAGGGATGATTCATATTCGGTTGGGACGGAGCAGGACAGTGAGAGATTTCATCATGTTCCTCAGAATGGCACACAATTTAAAACTTAGGAACTTTTTATTTCTGGAATTTTCCATTTAAGATTGTCTGACCTCGGCTGACCACGGGTAACTGAAACCACAGAAAGCAAAACCACGGATAAGGGAAGACTACTGTAATCTTTCGTGGGACCTGGGACACCTCTTAGCACACCCACTACACACCAGACACTGCTGGGAAATGTACATACAAATTGCTCCTCCACCCGCAGAGTAACCTCGCTGGGGGTGAGGGAGCTGCTGTAGGGACAGAGCTGTGTGTGTGTCTGCCCAGCACAGCAGTGCATCTGTACCCCGTGGGTGGCCCCTAGTCTGGGCCTTATGCTTTCTACTTGCAGACTGGAGCTCAGTGCAAAGGTTTCTTCGCACACAGGATATCTTTGAGGCTGAACTGGAAGAGACCCAGCCGGGAGTCAGCCCGTTAGTGAGGGCGGTTTATCTTCTGTGCCCACCCACTTACACATCTGGGAAATCTGCCTACCTCCTGGCTGTGTTCAGAGCGCCAGTCCGGTTAATCGTCTTGGCTTCAGCTGATAACTAAGTTGTTAGCTGATAACCAAGGTGTGAGCTGACGACTGCAGTGTTCTCAGATAAGAATGGAAGGTATTTGACATGTAGGAAAGAGGCAACAGTGGGGCAGACAGGGAAAGGGAGGGGAAGAAGGCCATGGGTGATGGAGGCAACTGGGGTTTGAGTTCTGATTCTGCCCCCTAATAATTGTGATGATGAAGAAGCTGCTCAACCTCTCTGGTGATGATGATGAAGCTCTGATCTCCTAATGCAAGGAAAAGACCTAACACATATCACATATCCCTTCCCTCTTTCTACTCCTTCCCCTGACAGGGTTACTCTAAAAAGTCTCAAGAAGTGGTCGTAATAAACAGTAAAGAAGCCGGTGGGCAGCCATTGGAGAACAATCATCTTCTCACATCATGCCACTTGCTAAATCCACTCTCTTGGCCTCCACTCAACGCTGTGCCTGCCTTGGAGAGCAAGGTCAGGAGGGAGAACACTGACATGCAAGCTTGTTCAGTGCTCTGTCATAGGACCATCATCATCCCCATCATTATCACTGTCATCACTATCACTACCTTCACCAGTATCTCCATCACCACTACCACCACCACCATCACCACCACCACCACCACCACCACCACCACCATCACCACCACCACCACCACCACCTAGGGTTAGGTGTCCTTCCGCTGTGCTCCCAGAGCCTGGTACACACATTTTTCAGATTGTTTTATAATCACCTGTGCACATGTTTGTCTCTCCCACTGAGGGCTGGCCTCCTCAAGAGCAAGAACAAGGACTCACCCATTTATGTATCTCTTACACCTTGCACAGCAGCCAAACCATGAAAAGTGTCAGATCAATATCAATTCAGTAAATGAATGAATGAAGGCTACTATAAATAATAATCACTAACAATCGGGAGCATTTTTTCGCCAAAGCCTCACAATAATTCTATGAAGTGGATGTTTTTACTGGCCCTATTTTAATGACGGGGAGTCTGGGGTTAAGTAATTTGCCCAAGGTCACAGGGTGAGGAAAGGGCTGAGCCAGTGTGTGAACCCACATCATCCGACTCCAGGGCCTTCGTGACTAATTCCAATATGAGATCTGGCCCAGCTTTTCCTCTCCAATGGGATGGGATCACAGACCCTCAAAATCCTCAGAATGTGGAGAGTCGTTTCATCATCAGCCCAGCATCGCCTGGGACTTGACTTGGCAGCTTAGCTACTCTGAGTAGGGCTGTGTCCCTGAACATGACCCCCTTAGGACACACCCCCGGTTCCCAATGGACATTTTCAACTCTGGGTTAAAGGGTGATTATTTATGCTGGTTTCTAATGAGCTTCCTTTCTAATGACTTAAAAACAAAGGCTATCTCATAAACACAGACGACTCGCAAGGCCTAAAATGTCCCAAACTCCTAAGGGAGGAAAAGCAATTGTGTGTGAGGGTGTGCAAACTCACACGGGGCAGTAGAATTGAAGGAAGCCCTCACAGAGCCGCAGATTCCACAGGAATACATCGTTTGCTGCCGCACCGCTGGGTCCTGGCACAGTTATCCCGGCATCTGCCCTGACACTCACCTTGGTTGGGGGCCGGAAACCCAGAATGGGGGGTAACAGTTAGTGGTGACACATTTAAAACAGCCTCTCCACATTCCAGGGACTGTTGAAGAGGGTGTGTGCGGATGTCACATGCATCTACAAGAAACACCCAACTTATTAAGAATTCTCTACTCCTTCAAGCCACGAAATGTCACCAAGGGCCTACCTACAGTGACCAGCCCCCAGCCCAGCTCTGCTTCCTGATTGGGGCTCCTGGAAGGCCATGTCCCTTGGTGCTGTCCCCACTCAGAGACTCCACCGTTGCTCCGCAAGTTATAGAAGCCACAACCCACATCATGGTTTGTGTTGGTTGGCATTTATTGATTGTTTATGTGTTCCATGTGGTGCACTAAGCATTGTCCCTCCTTGTCCCAATCATGACAACCCAATCAAGCAGGTAGCATTTGCATCCCTCTTGGATAGACAGGTACCAAGGCTGGAGAAATAAAGGCTCCACCAGGGGTCATGTGTCCTCAGTGAGGAAACCAGATTTCCATCCAGGCCTTCAGATTCCAGAGACTGTGGTCTTAGCCACCTGTCTACACCGCCTCCCTACGGACTAATTACAGGGTCTTTCAGCGTGAGCTCCAGGTGCAGGGAAAGGGGGACTTTGGAGGCTTCCGTTGTTCGGATTGGAGCAAGAAGGCATGCACACAGTGAATGGAAGTGCAAACTTTACAAGCAGCTCCTATGCATGCCATTAAAGGCTGCCCTGTGTGTGGTGTTTCTCCTCAGGGGGCCGTAAGCCCCTCAAGGGCAGGAATTGTGTGTGATATTTTGTGTATGTCTCTAACGCCTAGCAAAGTTCCTGGTACCTAGCCGGTGATGTGGAAGTGTGTTTCAAAGGGGGCAATAAGGCCCTGACCAGTGGCTCAGTTGGCTGGAGTGTTGTCCATACACCAGAAAGGTTGTGGGCTTGACTCCTGGTCAGAGCACATACCTAGGTTGCGGGTTCAATCTCCCGGTTGAGACGCATATGAGAAGCAACCAATGTGTATCTCTCTCTCTAATGTATCTCTCTCTCTCTAATGTATCTCTCTCTCTCTCTCTCTCTCTCTCTCTCTCATCAATTTAAAACAAACCATATCCTCAAATGAGGATTAAAGGAAATAGAGAGAGGGCAGCGAGGATAAGGGTGATAATCCTGCATTCTGGGCCCACTTGCTCTCTCTGGCCCAGCTTTCCTCAGGCAGTCCATACTCCAGCCAAAATGACCTTCTCTCCCAGTTGCAAAAATGCACCAATGTTTTCCCACCTCTATGCTTTTCCCACAATGTGGCCTCCACCTGGAGTGTTGCCCTCTGCCCCCTATGCTTCCCTCAAGGCCCATCTCAAATGCCACCTCCTCCGTGAGGCCTCTCAGCTAGAAATAATCTCCCCTCCCTCTGAACTCCCTGAGTTCCTGATAGTTCCTTCCTTTCCTCTCCCTCCTCCATCTCAGAGGCTTAATGTGATGCTTAAGCGAAACACTATTCTAGAAAGCTCTTTGTAAGCCAGGAGGCACTATCTAAACATGAGGGCTTATGAAGGAATCGACTAAGTAATAAGATCATCTGTGGTGTCAGGTTCAGCATTGCCCAGCACTGACTCTCACACACCCCGGGCGCAAGGAGCCTTGGCTGAGATGCTAGGAGCCGTGTTTATGTCTTTCCAATCAGGGCAAAGGAAATTCTTCTTAGAAATGGATTGAAAATCCCCAGGCAAGGAAAAAATGTTAATAACTACTGAACACCTCCTCTTAAGGACTTTCATATACCAGGTGATTCCCAACTCAATTATATCCAATATCCATTTTTTATAATAAATATTTTATAGCTCCCTTTCCTATTCTTCAACGAAATTCATAGGTAATGTACATGACAGTGATTGGCTAACTGCTCACCAAACTTGGTTCCTTCTCTTTCTGGGTGCACGACAGAGGGTTTCCCAGCCTCCCTTGCAGTGAGGTGCTACCACGTGACTGATTTCAGCAATAGATTGGGAGCACCACTTCCACCCCTGGGCCCATAAAAAGCTTCCTCTAGAAAAAGCTAGGTCTTTCCAGATGAACTTCAGAAGCCTAAAGAAGGCTTAAATATGACAGAATTGGACTGTGTGAATTTCAGCTGCTGAGAAGTCTTAACATAAGGGAGAAATCAACTCCTATTGTTTAAGCCACTAAGATTTGGCAATTTATTTCCTATAGTCACTAGCATTGTCCTAATAAAATAGATACACATACATACGATCGTTGTGGATCTCACACGCTTGCATACAGCTATAGGTCCTGACCCTGAATAGATGCTGTGTTTTAGTGGCAGTAACGATTTGAGTAGAAGAAGCCTGGGTTTGGGATCAAGAGATGTAGCTTCTAGTCTGGGCTCTGCCACTAAATAGCTGAATGATATGGGTCAAGTTCATGCCTCTCTCTCTCTCTGGGCCTCACTTTCTATGACTATAAAATATAGAGTTGAAGAGATTATGCTTCAGGCTCCATCCAGCGCTAATATTCTGGGACTCCATTGTCAGCTCTATGGGGCCAGCGCCACATGTGCTCTGTCCCTACTGTCTGCCCAGCATGGAACACCGTGTCTGGAACATACAGGTGCTCAAAAAACATTTCTTGAATAACTCTGCAATCGCATGACCTCATATCTTACCCACTTAAAATTGCCAAATAGCTACAAGTCCTATGAACTAGCAAATTCTCTCTTCTTGTGTAACGGGGGGCATTGATGAGGTCCTCAAAAAACTTTATTCCACTTTCTCCTCTGCTCTCTCCCTCCTACTGGCACACACCAACATACATACCCCTCCCACTAACGAACCCCAGGCCCCAGGACGTCCTGCAAACATCTATATTTCTGCTCCTGCACATTCTGCTCCCACGCCCTCCAGCCTCCCCCGGCGAGCCACCAAGCTGTGTGAGTCCCTCAGCTCCACTGTGTCATTCCTCTCTCCAAGTACTAAAATGCCAAGTATTTATTTTAAGATGGAAGAAAATTAGAGCCTGCAATTAGCACATTTTCCCAACACATTGCATAAACCACTGCTGTGTAGTGGAGCCAGGAACAAGTGCTAGTAAAGTTAACACAGTTTATGAAACGGGAGAAGCCAGTCAGCGCTGAGCAAATAGAGCCACCACATCGAAGGCCCACCTCCTCCCTGGGACAGCTCCCTCATTGAGGAGTGGCACTCTCCTCCCAAAGCCAAACTATACATATCACAAACAGAGGAGAAATCCAGCTCTGGGGTCTATGAGCTGTGTGACCCGGAGTTAGTCAAATGACCTCTCTGAGTCTCAGTTTCCCAACCACAAAATACAGGGAAACCTGTCCAACATATCTTACAGGACTGTTATGATCACACGCACACATATCCAGGATCTAATACAGGATACGTGAAAGTCTTTTCTAAATCAGAAAAGCTCTATCCTTTTAGTTTATTTGACATTTTTTCTCCTCACATCTTTTCTTTCTCCTTTTCTTTTTCTTTTCTTCCTTCTATTCATCTTTTTCTTTTCTTGTCTGTTTTTTTTAGTTCATGGAAGAAGGCAAGGCCCAGGCCTGGTCCTTGTGGGTAAAAGAACATATAGGATGTGGTCCATCCATCACAAGCTCAGCATCCAGTTGGGGATGCAGGCATGTGCCCTGCATAGCATTGTGCAGCTGGTGCTCTGTGGGAGGTGTGCAGTGGAGGGAAGCGTGTCCCAACAACCCTTTGCACCAAGTCCTTGGTGTAGTGCTATGTTGGCCAAGTAGAAGGGGCACCTTTCTCTCATTAAAACAAAGGTGATGCGAGGGTGGTGAAGGCTTGGGACAGAGGACGGGGGTGGGCTAGAATGGGTCAGTGGGGGGGAAATGGGGATGGGCATATGTAATACTTTCAACAATAAAGATTTTAAAACCTGTGGGAGGTGTGCAGTGGAGGGGAGCGTGTCCCAACAACCCTTCTCACCAAGCCTTTGGTGGAGGGCTATGTTGGCCATGTAGAAGGGGCACCTTTCTCTAGTTCAAACAAAGGTGATGCTGGTTTGTACATCAGCCCTCTAAGCACAGTTCGTGTGAGTCAGCCTTCGAAAGTCACTCCTGCTGTGCTGATCAATCAAGTCTCTGAATCCACAAGGCTGAAGGCCAGATAGCAGAATGTGGCAAATCCACAAAATGTAATGCTTCCCTATGAAGCCTGCTCGTGGAGTATTAGCTGCCTTCCCTGGCAAGACCCCTCCACCACCAAACACCTTGTGTTTAAACTAGCACAAGGAAACCTAAGTCATCTCTCATCAAAATGGAATTATGAATGTTATTTACTGAAATACATCTAAATTACAAAAGGCAAGCAGCTTTCAGACTCATCATTCATTCTTAAAATTGTAGTTTTCTCTGTTGTTCGTATATCCTGGTGTTCTTATAAATTATTTGGGGAGAAATGGGTCAGTTGTCAAAATGAAAACACTTTGGAACCCTTTGCCCTAGAACTGTGGTCGGCAAACTGCGGCTCGCGAGCCACATGCGGCTCTTTGGTCCCTTGGGTGTGGCTCTTCCTAAGCCTTAGGAGTACCCTAATTAAGTTAATAACAATGTACCTACCTCTATAGTTTAAGTTTAAAAAATTTGGCTCTCAAAGAGGCTGAAGGTGCTATTATTCACAGCACAGCAAGCAGCCCGAGTAGCAACATGTTCGCATCATTTCCTCTGGCCCCCAAGTTCCACGCGGCAACATAATAATGCCCGGATGGACGCTTCACACAGAGGGAGGCTGGCTCACAGCTGAGGAACACCACAATTTGCCCTAAAGGAAGACATTACTTCATCCCTCAAGGGTGCTCACTGCACACACAACTCTGCGATTTGGCCCAGGCAAGGAGAGGTCAGGGCCTTGCATTTGTGGAACACCCAGAAAGACATGTAGGAGTATAATGATTCCCAGAGGGTTTTTTTTCCCCAGAGAAACAAACAGTATGGAGTTTAGAAAATGTATTAAGGGCTGCTCTTCAAATTCAAGTCAATTTCTCCTGGATGTCACCCCTGATCCTCCCAATTTGAAAGATGGACACATCACACAGAGGGAGTCTGGCTCACAGCTGAGGAACACCGAGCTTGGGGGAATCTACCACTTTTATAGCGAGCAGCAAGCTCACCTGCAATTTGCCCTAAATGAAGACATTACTTCATCCCTCAAGGTTGTTCATTGCACACACAACTCTGCAATTTGGCCCAGACAAGGAGAGGTCAGGGCCTTGCATTTGTGGAACACCCAGAAAGACATGTAGGAGTATAATGATTCCCAGAGGGGTTTTTTTCCCCAGAGAAACAAACAGTATGGAGTTTAGAAAATGTATTAAGGGCTGCTCTTCAAATTCAAGTCAATTTCTCCTGGATGTCACCCCTGATCCTCCCAATTTGAATCTGCCTTCTTGGGGAATAGAACACTTAATCTTCTGACTGAGCTATAACAGTCAATCTACTTACCCCATCATGGCAACCTCTACCCACTATACCGAAAGCCCCATGAATGTACAGGCCATATCTCCGAATCTACTGTGATTCAGAGCACCTAAGACAGTATTGGTGCTATACCACGTGTCTACTATTGTCTGTTGAAAGAATTCGTGATATAGAATATCTTATTTGAATAGGAGCTCCTGAGCCCTGGCAAACCCTGCTCCTTCAGTTATATCAGAATTTAGCAAACTGCCATTGCTGGCACCCTATGCAGCTCTATAAGGATACCAGACTGGAAAGACGCAGCATGCAGTTGGAGACCACTTGAAGGCTTTTTAACCTCACTCGAAAGCCACCCCACTAACCAAGTGCACACCATGGACAGTGTATACCATCCGCTCTGCCAGATTGTGCCAGATTCAGAAGATGACTAGAAGGGAGAGGAATGTTGGACAGGAAGGAACAGCAGCTACTGAATCCTGATCTCCAATACTCGTCATTTCCAACTGGGAGCTCTCGGGAAGCTACTGAATCCTGATCTCCAATACTGGTCATTTCCAACTGGGAGCTCTTGGGAAAGCCTATTTGGAGTATCTGCTTTTGATGCATATAAAAGCTTATCTGGTTATTTTTCCGGGGAGCGGGGGGGACAAGGAAATTGTGGGCTAGAGTAAAGGACCTCATTTCCAGCTGAGTTTCTTTCCATGTAACTACATCGTTTCAGCCTTGGGATCCTGTTTTATTAAATGCCCCCAGTATCATGTTCCAGAGAAAGAGAATTGTTTAAAGCTGGCCCTCCTGGCCTGCCTCAGCCAATCATTCTCCCAGGGCATGACCCAGGGCCCTTTTCCCTCCCAACAATATCTGCTCTCCCAATCTCACTAGGAAATCCAGGCCAGCTGGTAATTTCCAGCTCCTTTATCTGCTCTGATCATGAATATCCCAGCATGCCATGGGGCCCCACTCCCAGGCTGCCAGCTGCCAGGCTGTAATGCCAAGTGGAATAATAATAGGTGCCACGTGGGGCTGTCCTGACACCCTCAAAAAGGAAAAGCAAACACAATCACTTACCAAAAATACTCACGTGCCTCAACTTGAGATTTCGCATTCCCAGGCCAGCCTCCCAGATACACACAATTCCCACCCCTTTCAATAAGGTGACGTTAGGTGAATGGTCTTTCAGGCCAAGACCTTAATTGTTTCTTTGATATCAGTGTTTTATTTTTATAATTCCGATGGATCTGGTGTCAACCCATTGTGATAGGAGGAAACCTGGTAGCTACAGAATAAGCAGCATAGATTTAGAATCAAAAGGCTATGGGTTTTAATCTCCTTTTATATTCCTACTAGTTGGGGAACTTTGGCCAAGGTGCCTTAATGTTTCTGAGCGTCAGTGTTATCATTGTAAAATAGAACTAATAATATATCCCACTGGCCCGTTGTGGGAATGGAAATGAATAACTCGTGAACGGCACTTAATAAATGTTTGTTCCTTTCTCTAATGCTCTGTGACTTGATAAGTGTCAGGAGTACTGGAGCCTACAGCGTGTTCCAAAACCTGGAAAGGTCAGTAAGAGAGATAACCCTCAGAATGGGGGAAATATTTGCAGATTGTGATAAGGAATGAATATCTGGAATATGTTAAGTACTCTTACGGCTTAATAACAACAACAACAACAAGTTAACTTAAAACTGGGCAAAGGTCCCTGACTGGTGTAGCTCAGTTGGTTGAAGCATCACCCCATGCACCAAAAGGTGGCAGGTTCAATTCCTGGTCAGGCCACATACCTAGGTCGTGGGTTCGATCCTAGTCATGGTTCAGTTGGGGCATGTGTAGGAGGCAACCGATCAATGCTTCCCTCTCACATTGATGTTTCTCTCTCTCTCCCTTCCTCTCTCTAAAAATAAAAAAATAAATAAATAAGTAAAACTGGACAAAGGACCTGAATAGAGGTTTCTCTAAAGAAGATATACCAATGGCCAATTAGTACATGAAAAGATGTTCAACATCATGGAAATACAAATTAAAACCACGAGACACCACTTTACAACCACTGGTGTGGCTATAATAAAAAAGACATGATAAAAAGTGCTGATGAGGATATGAAGACACAGAAACCCTCATGTGTTGCTGGTGAGAGTGTGAAATGGTGCAACTGCTGTGGAAAACAGTTTGGCAATTCCTCAAAATGACCCAGCAATTTCACTCCTAGGGAAATTTCACTCCAAAAGAAATGAAGCAGCCCTAACTGGTTTGGCTCAGTGGATAGAGCATCGGCCTGTGAACTCAAGGGTCCCAGGTTCGATTCCGGTCAAGGGCATGTACCTTGGTTGTGGGCACATCCCCAGTAGTGGGTGTGCAGGAGGCAGCTGATCAATGTTTCTCTCTCATCGATGTTTCTAACTCTCTATCACTCTCCGTTCCTCTCTGTAAAAAATCAATAAAATATATTTTTTTAAAAAATGAAGACATATGTTCACTGAAACCATTGTTTACAAATGATCAGAGCAGCATTATTCATTATAACCAAAAAGTAGAAATACCCCAAATGTTCCTCGATTGATGAATGAGTAAATAAAATGTGGTATAGCCATACAATGGAATATTATCCAGCCATAAAAAGGAATGAAGTACCGATACATGCTACAACATGGATGACCCTTGAAAACATTATGCTAAATGAAAGAAGCCAGTCACAGATGAACATATATTGTATGATTCCATTTCCATGAAATGTCCATAACAGGCAAAGCTATAGAGACAGGAACTAGATGAGCGGTTGCCTAGGGCTACAGGGGGGAAGGGAAAATGGATGCAACCACCCTAGATCAAGTCTCCATGCTACTCCAACACCTAGATTTTAGATGGATGGGGAGAGACTGCTCGTACAGAATTTCTATAGAGGGTGATAAAAATGTTCTAACATTAGGTAGTGGTGATGGGTGACAATGCTGTGAATATACTAAAAATCACTAACATGTACATTGGAAACAGATGAATTTTATGATATGAAATGATATTTTAATAAAACTATAGTTTCGAAATAGAACTTCCCCAATGGGACAAGACCTGGTTCTTGCCAGCAGGGAGACCAGAACCACTGTCCAGAAAAAGATTTGCCATTCCTAAAATCCAGGAAAATAACCTCAGTTCCCTCTGATTTGGACCGAAGGTGGCAACCAGGTCCTGGACCCAAATCCATGTGTGTAAACAATAGAGGAGTCGACACACTGATAGCAGGTGAGGGGAGAATGCACTGCACGGTGCCCGCTCTCATGAGTCAGCCACGCATGCTCCTGAGAGATTCACGGCCAAGCAGAGGCACAAAGCCCTGGCTCTCTGGGGTTGTCAGTCACCTCAGTTGCTACAGGGAAACATGAGTACACCCTAATCATGATGTTTTATTTGGTCATTAGAAGGTATGTTACCAAAGGCAAAGGGAATGAAGTAATTTTATCTAAAAGTGTGTTAGCTTGATTAAGCCTTTTAAATGTGTGGGGACCCACATTTGTACCCTTACCCCGATCCATGAATATTGGGCAGACCTGCCCATTGTACACATTAGTGGCTGAGCAGGAACTACAACTCAGGGGGTGAATCCCATTTGCCACTACCCTGTGCAAGCAGCCACCCTAGATCAAGTGTCCATGCTGTTCCAAGACCTAGACTTTAGCAATAACCTCCACCTGGCCTTTCTCCTTCCTTCTCCTGCCACCCTCACCCCCAGTCGGTTCTCCATCAGGCCCTAGTGTAAACCTTTTGAAACATAAGCCACACATGACTCTCTTGTTCAAAGCCCTGCAGTAGCTAAAAGCCAGTGTCCCCACAGTAGTGTCAGAAGGAGGTGCCCAATCTTCCATGACCTCCTCTCCTGCACACACTCACTCCACACTGGCCTCCCTGGTAGTCCTCAAACACCCTGGGCAGGCTGGCCCTCACAGCCTTTGTACTTACTGTTCTCTCTGCTTTTCATGCTCTTCTCCCCCTGCCCCCAACCCCCAGATATTTCCATGGAACTCTCCCTCACTGATTCCAAATCTTTGAACAAATATTTTCTTAATGAGAACTTCCTGACCACCTGTTTAGAATAAAATTCTAGCGTCCCCACCTCCTTTCCTGCTTTATTTTACTTCAGTGGTTCTCAACCTTCCTAATGCTGCGACCCTTTAATATGGTTCCTCATGTTATGGTGACCCCCAACCATAACATTATTTTCTAGTTGCTACCTCATAACTGTAATGTTGCTACTTTATGAATCGTAATGTAAATATCTGATATGCAGGATGTATTTAGGCGACCTCTGTGAAAGGGTCGTTTGACCCCAAAGGGGTCGCGACCCACAGGTTGAGAACCTCTGTTTTACTTCAGACTACCTGTCATCATCTACAACAGGTTAAATTACAGGTCTATTTTATTATCTGCCACCTCCTTTGTCATGGAAGTTCCATAAATGCAGGTAGTTCCACGAGGTCTGATCTGTTCACAGCTGTATCCACAGCACCTAGAACAGTTCCTGGCAGATATTCAAGAAATCTTCAGTGAATGAATGAATGAATGAATGAATCTTTGCCTCAATGGTAACAGCTCCAACCTGTAAGCACTGTGCAGAGGTAAAAGAACCAGCCAAATTGAGAAGACTAGTTTCAGGGCTGGGCAAACAAAGAAAGAATGATATCCCAAAGACACGTGGGCAGGAGGAAAGCCCAACAGTTTCAAAAGGCACAGAAAAGGGAAACAAGATAAGGACTGAAAAGTGAGGCTAAAAAGATGAACGCAAGGATCTGGCTTGAAGATTTCCCTACAAAAATGTGCTACAAAAATGTGAAGTGGCATTTTGGTTGTCATGAGTATAAAATATTTTATATTTTATAATTTTTTAATTTTTTTAATTTTTTTAATTTTTAATTTTTCCAGTGAGATCTCAGCAATCTTGTAGTAATAGTAGCAAAAAGTGGTGTTATCCTTACATAACATTTGTCATCTTTCTATAAACAATCTTAGAATGCCCAGCTTCACGGAGATGCCAGGAAACAAGCTCAGATCATAGGATACACATCTTATTATGACACCGTGTAAATATTTACCTACTATGATCACTGCTAAGTGTGACTGGGAACATTGGGAGACAATGTAAGTCCCATTTGAGTTTCTGTAGTAAAATAATATCATGATTTAGGAGTCGTAAATCACCTTCGCTGGAAAATCATCAAACAATGATCAGGAAGCTCCTGTGAGTGAGGAACTAATCTAGCCACTGTCTGCTTTCATGCAACAGATCATGTGACCTCAGAACGAGCTAGTGACAAGACGGTATCATCCTGTGTATGGCAGGAGTTCAGGCCCTGCAGTCACACAGCCTGTGTTTCCATTTCAGTCCTGCTACTTACCAGCCATGTGGCCTTGGACACATGTTTAACCTCTCTGAGCCCTGTAATAATAGCATCTATCTCAAAAGACTAGAGGGAGGATTAAAACAAAACAATATATGTAAACTTCTCAGCATAGTGAGTAGCCCACAGTATGCTCTCAGAAAATATTTTGTTCCAACAATTAGTGAAAAAATGAACCTGAAAGAGCCTGGGTAAGTAATCTGACCAATGTATTCTATCTGGTGAGAAAGTCAAGATTGAAACCCAGGTCTTCCATGCCCAAAGGGGTTCACTGCCATGTCTGGAGCCCTGGCAGGGACAGTGGGATGCTGGGCTTACCAGGGACGTCAGGACAGCCACAAAACATAGCCCTAAGACACCAACTGCTGACTCTTCAGGAAGCATCCCATGCACACACGTGCACACGCGCGCGCGCGCGCACACACACACACACACACACACACATCTCCATCACCATCCGTGTTTACTTTATGGTAAGCACAGAAGATGTCAACTCCTTTAAATGAGGAATTAATCTCCCTTGTTCATTGATGGTCCCCCACAACTGTGCCTAGGACATGGCACGAGCTCAATAAATATCTGTGGGAAAAGGCAAGGAAGAAAGAGAGGGAAGGAGGAAAGAATGAATGGAGGGAACAGGGAGAGAGGGAATGAGGAAAGTCCTCTCAGGAGTGTATGCTGATATTAAAGAAGTGGAAGGAGGTGTTGCTTTGGAATGTGAAATCCTGCTTCCTGTGGGTCTATTTTCAATGCAAACACAACCCAATGACCACCTCCTTCCTCCCCTACTTCCCATTGGACTAATAGAAACTGCCCTCTAGTCTATCACCACCACCATTTTTGCATCTCTTCAATCAAAGTAGAAAACACTGGAGCCCAGCCAATCACCATACAGCTTGACCTTAACCATCCCTGTGGCATTCAATCCTATACTCAGTCATTAGCATCAGAATCCCTGGGGTAGAGCTTAGCATCAGTATTTCTTAAAGCTCATCAGTTGATTCCAATGTACAGCTAAGAAGCTGAGTTGAGAATGAGAACCACTTGTCTGGAGGATAGAGAAGTCTTGAGACAGACAGACAGACACACACACACACACACACACACACACACACACACACTACTTGAAATCTAGTCTGAGGGCCCATAGAGAAGACTGTAGTCCCACTTCATCTGGAGTCTTGGCAAACTACAGCTGTCTACCACCTCCGCATTTCCATATTAAGCAGAGTTGCACTTGTCATCTCCTCTGTCTGTTTGTAAATTCCTGGAGTTCTTGGAGGAAAGGACTTGGTCTTCTTCCTCCACCTCACTGTCACCTAAGAGCACCTGGCAGGTATCAATGTTCCACCCGCTACTGGTGGTGTGAGCAAGCTCGCAGGGAGCAGACCCCGGGAGGGCACTTTGAGAGGAGGAGCTGGTCTCACAGTAAATCCTACAAGGAGGTTTCCTGTACAGCCTCTGTTTTTCTTCTCTGACTCCTTTCCCTCTGCTCTGGCTCTGGACACTCCTGCCCACTTCCTGGCTCCCTGGCAAAATGGGGAGATCCTGGCTGAGAACCCAACTTCTCAGCATTGGGCTGTGTCAACCCTGCTGAGAGGCCGCTGAGCATTTCAGACCTGCAGGGCAGACCTACCTCAATCCTTGCTACAGCTTCAGATCAATTGAACTGACTCAAGAGGGAACAAAAAGGCCCAGACTCCCACAGAGGCAGCTAAGGAGCCAAAGGGAAAGGAGAATGTCTAGCTGAATGGGGGGTGACAGGGATCCTGGCCAAAATTCCCCATCGAAGACACAGAAATCAATTTTGAATGGATTTGGACAGACAGTCCTGCCAGGAAATTCCAATGGCGTCTAAATACCAGTGGCAGACAAGGAGAATGTGTGTTGTTCTGCAGGATCACCGTGGGCCACCACGGCTGTCAGGGACCTGGATACCTCCAACTCAGCCCACCCACCCCCAGCCTCTGACACTTCTCCCTCCGCTGAGCTGGCTCTCTGGCTGCCTAAGCCACTGTAATGCTTTCTCCTCCAAGGTGTGTGTCCACTGCTACTAGGGGGAGTTGGTTCTTGCCCTTTTTGTTTCTTATTCGGCAGAGAAAATGAGTGGAGATGCCATATTCAGGGAGGTCCATTCAAGCCCTGGTTCAGCAGGTGACTCAGGTAAAGCTTTTGGCCTTAAAGCCACATGAAACCAGAAAATGCAGCTTTATTCCTCTCTCCCAGCTTTCATATCTTGTTAGCTACAGGCAGCTGAAGAACTGCCCCTACCCCTGCCCTCCTGTGTGAATGCCAGAAGCATCACCATGCAAAGGATGGCAAATGTGTTTGCTTTCCAATGCAAATTCCAATAGATTGCTAATGCCTGCTGGGGCACAGCCCTCCCCAGGCTCAGTGGAAAAATCACAGTTGATTAGTGATGTCTGCCACTTGTCTGTAAAGGAGACTTGTAGAGTGTCCACCTTTTTTTTTTTTCTTTCATCAACCCCTAGGGCAGTGGTTCTCAACCTTCCTAATGCCGCGACCCTTTAATACAGTTCCTCATGTTGTGGTGGCCCCCAACCATAAAATTATTTTCACTGCTACTTCATAACTGTAATTTTGCTACTGTTATGAATTGTAATGTAAATATCTGATATGCAGGATGTATTTTCATTGTTACAAATTGAACATAATTAAAACATAGTGATTAATCACAAAAACAATATGTAATTATCTATGTGTTTTCCGATGGTCTTAGGCGACCCCTGTGAAAGGGTCGTTCGACCCCCAAATGGGTCGCGACCCACAAGTTGAGAACCACTGCTCTAGGGGCAGATCAAAGTTCCCCATAAAAATTCTCATCCTCATCAAGTACACACTGGGCTGCCGGGGTAGATAAGGTAGCTTGGGTGGGAGGTCCAAGCAGAGACAGCTCTCTTCCATGGGATGGGCATTTCCTCTGTTTGCTTAGAAACTGAGGAAATGAGATAAACCTCTTAGTCAGGGGGCATCCTGCGTCTCAGAGGACAAAGGCAGGGAGGAGGAAGAAGACAGGCATGGGTGGCTCTGGGAAACTGAGCAAAGGGAACACTCCAGATTCACAGCCCAGCTGCCCAGTCAGGACAAAGCCAGAGAAGACAGGGGCTGAAGCTCCACTGACAAATAACGGCACTGCCACACCTGTGCCTGCACAGACATCCCTGGGATCCCAAGCAAGAGGGCATTGGGCAGCCGGATGAGGACTCAAGCAGTTGTGAGAATGGCAATCCTTGTCATTTCCCATCTGCCATAAGCTTGTCGGTGAGGAAAAGTCTTATTGCAAAGAAGGAAATGGAAGAAATGGGCATCTTATCTGTTTGTTTGTTTTTGGGGAAGGGGCAGTAGTTGAACACATTTTTTATTTATGCAAATCATCCAGAAAAACATGGTGTAAGCCTACGAACTGGAGAAAGCCTTTTCTAATAGAAAAGAAAAGAAAAACCCTTTGGAGCCACAATGAACCATAAGTTGGCCCTGAATTTGCAAAACACCTTCTGTTTTGTTTGCTGGTTGGCTTGCTCTTTGCTTTTTTACAACAAAAACAATAGCAAGAAGGCCGAACTGCAGTAACTTTGATGCTATCTAGTGGCATTGGATCTGCTCCTACAACCTCCCTGCTCGTCTGTGGCTGAGCAAAAATAAAATACAAGTGTGTTATCTGGGGTAGGGAGAAAGGCATGCATTCCCATTATCACATTAGCAGATTAGGGAGACTCCAGGAGCAGGCCTGTGGAAGCAGACAGGATGTCCACATTTCAGCAGGGAGGGAAGGAGGTCAGGAAGGTCTTGCCTGGGAGGAAAGAGTCAGGCACCTGGGTGTGGGCTCTTCTGAAAACTGGGAGCAGCAAGGGGACAATGGGTGCTAGGCTAGATGAGGAAGGGGCAAAACTGGCCCAAGGTTCTGAAAGAGAAAGTCCAGATGTGCCAGTCAGGTGGCAACTGTGTCTCCATGCTATTTAGAACCAACCCCAATAGTTCGGTTCTCAGCCTGTTGCTGCCACAGCCACATGTAATCACTGCTGCTGAAAGTAACCACGCTTAGGGTGGTCTGTTAAAAAGATGTTGTCCCTCCATCCTCTGATAGCTTTTCTTACTTAAAACACACACACACACACACACACACACACACACACACACACACACACACCAGGGGAATTTAACCCAGTGAGACCCCATAGAAAGACCTCTTTGAGTAGTTAGCGTTTCAACCCAAGGCCTTCCGGCTTCAACAGACTTCTGGGAGTTTGCTGAGAATTTTCATAACGTTTTGGCAAGATTTTGCTTTCCTTCCATCAGGCATTTCCTACCTTGTGAAAGGAAAAATTCTTAGCTTCTGTATTTAGAAACTTAATACCAAAAAAAACAAGGCCTTTTACATGTGAAAGACAGAAGAAGCCAGGAAACCATCCTCAAGAGGCACCTCAGCCCTTTGGTCAGTCAGTCAGCAGGGTTTGTGGACCGTGAGGCCTTCTCTCACCCACACTGAGTGCAGCGGGGCACAGACAGAGGAGCTGAAGGCTGGACCCCTGAGGGCAACGAGCACATTCCCTTCATTCAGCAGAAATACTTGGAGTGTGTCCTATAAGCCAGGCATTGTGGTTTTCTCGGGGGAGAGGGGGGAAGGGGGGGAAGGAGTTCTGTTGGACAAGGGCTCTATTTCCAGAAATATACACAAATAACTGTAGGAAATGGGAAAATGTGATGGGAATTATAAGAGAGGTTTACAGAAAGTGCTTGGGACCGTGAGTTAAGGGGCAAATGAACATCTAGCTGAGATAACCAAAAGAGTCTGCATAGAGGAGGTGGCAGTTGAGCTAGATATGGAAGAAGTGGCAGTTGGAGTGTGTTTCACTCAGAAATAGGCAGGAAGGTGAGGCGGTGAATAACATGAGCTTCAGAGCAGGATGCCTGGGTTCCAACACAGGCTGCACCGCTAATCAACTATGTGAGACCCTTGAACAAGTTTACTTACATTTCTGAGCCTCAGATTTTCTCATCTGTGAATGAGGGCCAATAATATCTACCCCTTAGGGATAGTTGAAAGAATTAAATGAGGTAATTAATGAAAAATAAGGGGGGGAGGGGATGAAAAGCGAGGTAATTAAGGAAATAAATGAAAACCTCTTGACATAGAAAGTCCTCAAGAAATGTTACTCAATAGGCTGGCTGGCGTGGCCCAGTGGTTGAGCGTCGACCTATGAACCAGGAGGTCACGGTTCGATTCCCAGTCAGGGCACGTGCCCAGGGTGTGGGCTCGATCCACAGTGTGGTGGGCGTGCAGGAGGCAGCCGATCAATGATTCTCTCTCATCATTGATGTTTCTATCTCTCTCTCCTTCTCCCTTCCTCTCTGAAATCAATAAAAATATTTTTTTAAAAAGAAATGTTACTCAATAACTTATTTTTTTTTTAAAGATGGGGATTGTGAGGACTGTAAAGGGTGGCTGACAGGAAGTCTTGATTGGACAGTGGGGACACACGGGGTCAGAGGTATGGGATGAGAAGGTTGGATCTGCTGCCGGACGTTCCATGCTGAATAAGATGATTCAGAAAAACCAGCTCATACATTCCACATGAAATGGAGCAAAGTCATTGTCAAGATAAGGAAAGCCTCTCATAAGATGAACAAGAAGGCCCTTTGACCTTTTAAAAATGTTTAATTGCCCTACTTGTAGTTAACACTTGGAAAATCCAATGTGCATATGTAAGAGCAATAAACACTCTAGAACAAGCCTAGGAGCACACGCCACAATACTGGCCTTCGGTGACTTCCTTCAGGAAATGGGCCAGTCACCTGTGTCCAGCTGAGCCAGATGGGAAGCCAAGGCAAAAGGGAAAATCAGTAATACAGACCCTGTCTTTGTTTACATGTTGATATTTTTGCATTAATTTTGATTTTTAAATAAAATATTGCATTAAATTTTTAAAAATCTTGATTACTGGGCTTCATGGCACCCCTTTAAATTTTGCACCAACCTAGTCTCAGCCCTGGTGGTAGCCAGAAACATCCTTGACTCTGGCTCATCAAAACCCCAAATTCCTGGGTCATAGAAGCATGAACAGACTGTTGAACCTCAGAGGAAATGCAGGGGAGGTTGGGTGGGAAGAGGTCAACCAATGAACTTGTATGCATAACCCATGGACACAGACAATGGGGTAGTGAGGGCCTGGGGTGGGCGGGGTTCAGGGGGAAACAGGAGCAGGCTGGAAGAGGTTAATTAGGGGTGGGGGGTGGACCTATGTAATACTTTCAACAATAAAGATTTTTAAAAATAAAAAAATTATCCCTAAAAACAAAAAAAATTCCATCTTCCTTATGGATATGTCCATGTTACCAAGAGCCTAACAGATGACTCTGATGAGACTTTCCAGCTCCGTACTGATAACACTGCCCACTGATGTAAAGTTTATAAGGTACATAATCTCATGTTTCCTCACAGTAACTTGGTGCAGGCATGGGTAGCATCTCATTTTTCAGGTAAACTATAAGGGTTTGTCTTGGTAGGAAGCTAACCTCTCCAAGATGATTTGGAGCAAACCACTGTATGACTAACCTCGCTAAAACTCAGTGTCTCGCACAGCTTCTTAAGGTTCAAGAGTCCGACCACATGCCTTTGAATCTTGGATCCACCATTTCCTGGGTGGCTGTGTGACTTGGAGCCAATTGCTGAATTTCTCAGCCTCCGTTTCCTCATCTGCAAAATAGAGCTAAGAATAACTGCTTTGTTTTGAGGATTAATCCGGTTATCCATGTGAAGCACTTAGCAGTGTTGGGCAGGGAGCAAGCGCTTATTAATAAATCTTGATTGTTGTTACATGCAGTACAGATTTGGAAATCTTCGCAGAAAGGAAAGGGAGGCCACAGCAGTCTGTCAGGATGAACTGCTGGTGTGAGGCGCCTTGCGGCTGTCATCAAATCGCCCTGAGAAGGGAGCTTTCATCAAAATCTAACATCAGAAAAATTATCTGAATCCTAGAAATAGACACATGAGACTACTGAGTGCTCTTCAGTGCAGTGCTGGTCTTGAATTTCCACATCCCAGGCTACTTTACACTCTGTGAGGGCAGAGGTTGACTTGCAGAATTTCATCTGGTAGAGATGCAAATATTCAAGTCTGGGAAGCAGATACCCCACAGATTGCTGGGTATGGCCCCGTTGGACTTTAATCCAGCAATCTATTGAATTGCATATATATGCACAATTATAGATAGTATAATATATAATTACATATA
>NW_005355621.1:2062717-2079184 GCF_000412655.1 Myotis brandtii
GCATATAATTATACATATTATATATCATTAATTATATATATTTAATTATATGTAATTTTATATAAAGACATACATATGTATCCCTTTATATAGGGATATGTATGTATCCCTAGCTTCTGAAATGCTCTTTGGGCAGGTTTCAACATAGAATTGGTTCTCTAATTAATTCATGAGTGGAATAAAAACCTTTGGCATGTATTTCTTTTATATTTGCGTGTGTCTTTTTTGTTGTTGTTTTTAGAGTCGTGCTTTTTCATTCCTTTGAAAATTATACTTTTACACCACACACAGAGACAAGGCATTCTCTGGGGGCCCAAACGAGGCCTTGAAGGAAGCCACGTGATTCCTGGCTGAAGAAAAACATCCCAGCAACACCTTTCATACTGGAGATGGCCCCTCAGCAGCCGGAAGTCTGGTCCTTGCCTCAGGCACAGGCAGCATGGGAGCTTGGGGCCTTCATTCCATGCCTGGCACTGAGGACCTCTCCTCGCCTGCTTCCAAACAAGGTTCCAGCTCAGAGCAGAGGCTGGACCAGCCCGCTGGGGTTTATGGATTATTTGGCAAAGTGCAGAGATAACACTCTTTGCAAATTTCCTCACATTGTTCTGCGTGACTCTAAGTGCTCCCAGATGGAATAATGTACAGATAAGTGACGGGAAAGGATGGGGTACCTGGGTCTCTCCCTACTCGCATCCCAGTCTTTTTCACTCATAGTGACTGTGGCCTTGCCTCACCTTCTCATTCTGCTACTTTCTGGCAAAAACTAGAATTAGAGCCTCTCTTACTTTCTTCAGAATCCCAGTGGAAATCCCCTCTTACTGGGGTCAGAATGAAACCTTTGTATTGCCTGGGGAACTTGTGAAAATGGGCAGCTGTTTTTGATTATGATCCTGTGGGCCAGTGCTGAGCTTTAGACGGGGAGCCACATTCTGGTATCCTCTTCTCTCGCCCAGCCCTCAACCTGCTGGTAGAGATGAATGGGACAGATACAAGATGTATTTTGGGTGGAAATCTCAGGACTTGTTGATAAATTGGATATGGGGGATTAGGGAGAGAGAGATAGCAAGATTGCATCTCCAGAGAAATAGAACCATTAGGCTAGATATAGACATGGACATAGACATAGACACACATAGAGATATGCTGATCTATAGAAAGAGATTTGGTATAAGGTGTAGTTCATGCGATGATGGAGGCTAAGAGATTCCACAATCTGCATCTCCAAGCTGAAGGCCCAGGGAAGCTGGTGGTGTAGTTCAAAGGCCTGAGAACTGGCGGTGTAGATGCCAGTCCGAGTCTGAAGGCCTGAGAACCAGGACTGCCAAGGGCAGGAGAAGGTCAATGTTCCAGCTACAAGAAATCAGGCAGATAGCAAATGCAAGCTTCCTCCATCTTTTGTTCTATTCAGACTCTCAATGGACTGAACGAAACCCACCCACATTAGAAAGGACCATCTGCTTTAATCCATCCAATTCAAATGCTAATCTCTTCCAGAAACAGCCAGAAACCATGTTTAACTAGATATCTGGGCATCCAATGGCCCAGTCAAGTTGGCCCTTAAAATTAATTATCACAAAGATGGTGCCTAAGTTTTTAGTTTAAGTAACTGCGTGCAAGGTGACGCCATTTACTGAGATGGAGAAGATGGAAGGAATAGATTTGGAGGTAAGGGAATCAGAAGAGAAGGAGGAGCTAGTCCTGTTACATTTGGGAGACTTTGATACAATGTGCATAGAATTATACAGAGGGGATATTAGATTCCTCTTATCAACACAGTCTTATTTAGGAGCCCTCCTTCAGCTACTAAAAATCTTTGCATGTGGAAGATCTATTTGCTCTTTGTTCACCTCAGCAGCAGCTGCGAGTCACCACAGGGTCCTTACAACTGTACAGTTAGCATGTGTTTTACCAAATTTCCTCTCAGAATCCTGGATGTTTGTTCATTAACAAAGGACACAGTCTTGTGTCTTAGGCCCAGTGATATCACCTCTTGAGATCCTATAGTATAACACTTCGGTGCTACTGCTCTGTTTGAGTCTCTTTATTTATTTGCACTGAAGATTAAATTGTTTTAAAATATAGCATCATAATTGTCATTCAAGAGCCAAGTCTTAATTGTGCTCTGTGTAAAGAATTAATAAAAGCAAGTAAACAGCCATATTAAGTAAAGTAATTGATGAAGGGCAATGCTTTATTAGGCTAAGTCAACAAATGAAGTTATTTTGTCTATTTTAATGGGATTTGATGGGGTTTGTTTGTTTTGGGTTTGTTTTTGTGTGTATGTGTTTGTGTGTTTGTTTAGCAGAATGGAGATCAATTTGAGGGCTTGCAATGAAAAAACACATTTTCTCACTAAAAGTAATAGCGTGTTTCAACTTCGGATAATGTGCCCTCTTGTGAGGGATTTTAAGAAAAGAATTGCCTGCCCAGCTAGTGAGCATCGACCTATGAACCAGGAGGTCATGGTTTGATTCCCAGTCAGGGCACATGCCTGGGTTGAGGGCTAGATCTCCAGCAGGAGGCATGCAGATGGCAGCCAATCCATAATTCTCTCTCATCATTAATGTTTCTATCTCTCTTTACCTCTCCCTTCCTCTCTCTGAAATCAATAAAAACATATTTAGGAAAAGAAGAAAAAAAAAGAATTGCTCTTATAAAGTGAAAAACGGTATTGGCTGTCCGAGGTTGTCAGGAAGGGCAGCCACCGGGTTAGGTCCCCTATGTCTGTCCCACCCTTCCTGGCAGAGTTAGGACCAGCTGCTCTCCCTCCTTCCTGTTAAAGATACCAGGCTAAATCCCAAAATATTGAGCCTCATGACAGCTGTGCCTTGTTAGCCACGACTCCAATTCTATATCCCTAGACATAAATTCTCAGGAGATTAGTGGCAAGAAGTGGACTTATCTTTCCAAGCACTTAGCACAGTGTTAATAAATGCTGGCTATTATTATTCTAAGAAGGAGAGGAAAAGTTACATATTCAGATGCAAATGTAGTTATAGATGGCATAAATATTTATAAATAAATAAAAAGACTGAAGGAAACAAAGACATTGGCAAAGGTTATCTCTGTGTAGATAGGATGACACCTAAATTTTTATTTTTGAGAATTCTAGTTTTTGCTTTTTAATATTTTCTATGAACATTTATTCATTCAACAAATATATTTTGCATGCTTATTACATATTAGGCATTATGCTAAGCCCTGGAGGATATAATGGTGAAATAGGCACAGTCCCTACTAAGAGCTGATATCCAGTGGTGAAGACAGTTAAGGACAAAGGCAAGGGGTGGTGTACAAGTTCAATACCATCATCAACATCATATGCATCACAGACCTGTATATGTAGTTGAGTTTCCTGCAGATAAAAGTACAGACTCTTTAAAAAGGTATCTTTTTTAAACTCACATAAAACTATCAAGTGGGATATCAGTGACCATGAGCAATTACAATGCAAAATGTTAAGAGCAGTGATGAAAAAAACAAAAGATATTGTGCATTCTTTGCGAGTAAGAGAAGGCTTCCCATAGGAAGTACCATTTCAAGCAAACATGAAAGGCAAGTATCACTACTACTTTTGTAATCAGAATAAAACAAAGTTGTTAAAAAGACTTCCCATAGGAAGTACCATTTCAAACATGAAAGGCAAGTATCACTATTACTTTTGTAATCAGAATAAAACAAAGTTGTTAAAAAGTAGTATTGGCTGTTGTTGGGTGACCAGCTATTGAATACCGAATAGGGAAGGAAGGAAGGTAAAGAGAGAGAAAGGAAGAAAGGAAGGAAGGAAGGAAGGAAGGAAGGAAGGAAGGAAGGAAGGAAGGAAGGAAGGAAGAAAGGAAGGGAGGGAAGGAAGAAGGGAGGGAGGGAAGATGTATTTGTAAAAATCAGACAGATCAAATGACGGGTCCACTCTACCACCAATTCCAGGAAGAATCACAAGTGGAAAAATAGTTGCCCAACACTCAGCCCGGAGCTACTCCTTTAAGTCCTTGCTACTCAAAGTATGGTCCATGGACCAGCAGCGTCAGCATCATCCAGACCTTGTTAGAAATTCAGAATCTCAAACCCCATCCCTGCCCCACGGAATCAGAATCAGCATTCTGACCAGAACTAGCAATTTAACATGGATGATTTGCATGCACACTGCCGGTTGAGAAGGGCTAGACTTATGATTCACAATCTCGGCTGCACATTCAAATCACCAGGGACCTTATACAAATCTAGCTGCCTAGCTTGGTTTGGTGTTTGAAAGCACACGTCCTGAATCTAATTTCCAGGTTCTCTGGTTGACTAACTGTGTGGCCTTAGGCCAGGTCCATGACCTTTGCTGCTTTCTCTCTGTTTCTTCATCTGTGTGGTAGGCACCTACTGACATGGTTCCCAAGGATCCTTCTCCTCGGTGTTCACACACTTATGTAATCCCCTCCCCTTTGAGTGTTTCCTGGACCTGTGACTTGATTCAAATAAACAGAATACAGCAAGAACATTAGGAAGACATTTCCAAGATAAGGTAATAAAAGATCATGATTCTGTCTTGCTCACAGTCTCTCTCTGCCTCCTCTCACTTGCTTAGTGTGATGAAGCAAGTTGCAAAGTTGTGAGCTGCCCTGTGGAGAGACCCAGGTGGCAAGGAACTGAGGCCCTGAATCCAGAGCCACAAAGAACTGAATCCTGCCAACAGCCACGTGACTTAGCTCAGACACGAGTCCTCCCCCAATCTAGCCTTGAGATCACTGCAGCCCTGGCCAACACCTTGGTTACACACTTAGGAGAGACCCTGCGTCTCAGGACCAGCTAAGACACACCAGGATGCTCGGTCCACAAAAACTTTGAGAAAATAAGTGTTTGTTGCTCTAAGCCTGGGCCCTCCCACCTCACAGGAACACCAGGCACCAAGGAGCTTGCCCAGGAAAGACACGATTTGCTGTAGAAGCGGGGTGGGGTGGGGGGCCCATACTATCTCCCTCTCCACCCCTCCACTCGCCTTTGAAAACCCTGGCCGGGGGTAGTGGGCCAGAGCTCCAGATATCGGCTGACCCGTGTCCCCATTTTATAGATGGGCAACCTGAGCCCCAGAGGGTACAAGACTTCCCCTCCCCCTGGCTGTGTTTAAAACTATGGAGGATACGGAGCCTCCAGCAAATCCCATGGCCTTTCGGCGGTCCCAGGTCAGCCTCCACTGGGAGTGGCAGCAGCAGGGGTACCCCCGGCAGTGCCATGTGGAGAAGCTGGGGTGCACTAGGAGAGGTTCAGTTCTGATACCAGGATCCAAGATAAGGTAATAAAAGATCATGATTCTGTCTTCTTTTTTTTTTTTTAAAAAACAAATAACTTTAATACCAGTGACACCCATGCACAGGGTGGGAGTCCTGTCTTCCTCGCCCACAGGGCCTCCTGGGAGAGCTTGGCACACTGCCCAAGAGGCTGAGCCCACTCAGGGCAAAGGAGGCCACAGGCACCTTCCTCTATGCAGAACCATCCACCTCCCCAGCCGGTCACATGGCCACACGGCACTGGATGTGCCAGGGCTACCCCGAGTTCCCACCGCAGCCCTAGCTTCGAGTGGAAGCCCCAGAGCGTGGGCTCAGCTCCCCCTCAACCCGGAGGGGCCCAAACTGGCCACAGCCATGCCCACTAATGGGCCCTCCCACCTCACAGGAACACCAGGCACCAAGGAGCTTGCCCAGGAAAGACATGATTTGCTGGAGAAGGGGGGTGGGGTGGGGGGCCCATACTATCTCCCTCTCCACCCCTCCACTCGCCTTTGGAAACCCTGGCCGGGGGTAGTGGGCCAGAGTTCCAGATATCAGCCGACCCGTGTCCCCATTTTATAGATGGGCAGCCTGAACCCCAGAGGGTACAAGACTTCCCCTCCCCCTGGCTGTGTTTAAAACTATGGAGGATACGGAGCCTCCAGCAAATCCCATGGCCTTTCGGCGGTCCCAGGTCAGCCTCCACTGGGAGTGGAAGCAGCAGGGGTACCCCCGGCAGTGCCATGTGGAGAAGCTGGGGTGCACTAGGAGAGGTTCAGTTCTGATACCAGGAGGCACCGGGGCTACCTGTCCTCACATGATTCTGTCTTGCTCACAGTCTCTCTCTGCCTCCTCTCACTTGCTTAGTGTGATGAAGCAAGTTGCAAAGTTGTGAGCTGCCCTGTGGAGAGACCCAGGTGGCAAGGAACTGAGGCCCTGAATCCAGAGCCACAAAGAACTGAATCCTGCCAACAGCCACGTGACTTAGCTCAGACACGAGTCCTCCCCCAATCTAGCCTTGAGATCACTGCAGCCCTGGCCAACACCTTGGTTACACACTTAGGAGAGACCCTGCGTCTCAGGACCAGCTAAGACACACCAGGATGCTCGGTCCACAAAAACTTTGAGAAAATAAGTGTTTGTTGCTCTAAGCCACTAACCAGTAACAGAAAACTAATATAATCTATAGACTGGGGATGATAATAGCATGCATTGCATAGATTATTATAAGATGAAATCATTCCCATAAAGTGCTTATAATAGGGCCCTGTGTATAATTCTTATATACATTTTGCCACTAGATATTATTAAAAAGCACCGATGCCCTTGCCACCTACTGAAAAGCTAAGTACTTCTTCTGTCACCAAGGAGCCCAGCCTCTGCTTCCGGAAAGTGTCCCTCTCTGCCTTGCTTGTCCTTTTACTGTTACTCCTACTTGATGTGTCTGCTTCTGGCAGTTCCTCCTCAAGATAAAACTATATTCACAATAAAAAATGAGCTGAAAAAGCTCTTTCTAATCTGTTGTAGACTGGGAAAGTTGCCGAGTGAAATTGTCACAATTGCAACTGAACTAAAAGTAAACAGGCTCTGGTTTAGGGTTTGAGGACATCCCTGATGAGTACAGTGAAAGGTTGTTTTGGGTTGTTTTTTTTTTAATACAAGGGGTTTGTTACCATCCTTTCCGGTGCTCAAAGGCTCTTACTGCTCCTCGTTTCTCAACTATGTTGCAGTCTGTTGGGGTCACTAGGTTTAGGTGACATCTCTGAATGTCCACTATGAGATGAGTACATTCTATATCAGCCATGTCATGCATGACACTCTGATCTTATTCACCCCTACACCCAATTTCTCTTAGCTCTATCCAGAGTTTATCTAGTTCATCCAAAAAGATCCTTTGTTTTTAATGCCTCCATTTAATCAAGTTTAATTTCTATCATTTGCTATCAAGAGTTCTAACTTCTACAGGGATTAGGGGAGACTTGCTTGAGGGAGAAAAGATTAAATGGAGAGCTAGAGGATAAATTGGATGTAAATGTGTGGGGGAGAAGGGAGGGAATCAGAGGATGGTTTAAAGCAGAAGGAACAACTTGTGTGAATTCCCAGAGCGGGGAGGGAGCAAGGCAAGTTTGAGGAACGGAAGCAAAATTGGTGTGGCTGGACCACAATGCTTATGGGAAAAAGTGCACTAGAAGCGACAGGAGCCATGGCCTGCTGGTCTTACATACTGTGAGGAGTTTGGGCTTCAGTCTAAGGGCAGAGGTACAACAGTAACTGGTTTTAAGCCAGAGGTTAGCAAACTATGGCCCTGAACCCAGTCTGGCCCTCCACTGTTTTGGTAAACACATTTGTATTAGAACATAGTATTAGCCATTCCTTCGCCTGTTATCTGTGGCTCCTTTCACACCACAGTGGCAGAAGGGAGCAGTTGTCACAGAGGTGGCAAAAGTTGCCAACCCTTGTTTTACACTAATGGGGTCCATGATCAGACCCACATTCTATACTGATTCTGGCTGCTGGTGGAGAACATGTGGACAGAGGGCAGCCCTGTGGTCACTTTCCCCTTCGCTGTCACTTTTCCCTTCCTTCATCCTCCAGCACAGTGAACAATCCCTGTGTACAAAAGAGTCCGAGAAAGACAAAGGACAGGCCAATGGTTTGGATGATCCACAGACAAGTAAATTGGATCTTACAGGAGCTGGTCGCTTTTTTTTTTTTTTAATCCTCACCCAAGGATATGTTTTTTAGTTATTTTAGAGAGAGGAAGGGAGAAAGAGAGAGAAACATCAATGTGAGAGAGAAACATCGATCATTGCCTCTCATACACTCCTTGACTGGGGATCGAACCTGCAACCTAGGTAGGTGCTCCAACTGGGAATCGAACCTGCAACCGTTTGGTGTATGAGACAATGCTCCAACCAACTGAGCCACCAGCCAGGGCAACTGGTCATATTTTTAATAAACAAAGGGCATTTTGGAGAATAAGAGAGGAGAAATAGAAACACATATATCAGAAAAGGTGGTGGTAGGTGAAGTACAAATATTTAGATTTTGTCATTCGTCTGAAACAAAACAAAAACCAAGAAGCCATTCCTCCTGGCCTGACATCTGTGGTGCAGTGACCCTCTCCCCACTGACCATCCTGGAATGGCACACACCTGAGGATGCGCTTCTAATGCCATCAAAGGGAGGCAAGTCACAGGGATGTGGAAAGACTACACTGGTCCCCAAATGCACAGTTGTGTGGGTCCTTCGTAGGTTTCCTTAGGAGCAGTATTTGCTAATAAAACAATAATTATTCTCTAACTTCGGTGGGGAGTGGGGAGGGTGAGATAGGAAACGTGAAGCCAAGGGGAGTTGTTTCTCCAGGACAGCTGGCGGAGACCCAAGGTACAAAGTTGTCTACAAACTCTCGAATCAGTGTGAGACATGAAAGAGAACTATGTGCTGGCAACGTGGGCTGGCCCGCCTTGCCAGAGCAGAATTGAAACCATACCTCCACCTCATGCAGACATCACCCACTGGAAGGATGTTCTTATAAATCCCAGCCTTGGAGCCCATCTCATCTGCAACCCCCTCCCTGTTCCCCTGCTCTTTCTCTCCTCAAACCAGAGGAACTTAATAAAAACAGAAGGAACGCATCCCCGGAGTGCTTCTCTGAGCTGAAAAGGAGGGGGCACAAAAATACACAGAGGATGAATAGGAACCCCTCTGGTCACTTCTGATCAAGTTCCAGGGGACTCTGCCATTGGGGCCCAGTGGATCCAGGCCAGGCTGTGGACCCTGGGAGGGGCGGGGGAGACCCCACAATGCCTGCGGCAGCAGGATACCCCAGATCCTACTGCCCTTTCCCTGAGCCACTCTTCCCAGTTCCTAGCCAAGGAATTCCAGGTTGATTAATGAAAATCTGACCTCAATCCAGAGAAACTCCCAAACTAGCCCAAAGAGAACACAAATAACTATACCCTGGATTGCTGTACTTAACATTGAAAACCAAGGATGAATCACAGCTACAGAATTAGAGAAAGGAGTTTTTGTCCTGGGACAGATCCCACTCTTTCCACTGGGAGGTCCTGAACTTGGTATTCAAGACTCTCCATAATTTGAATCAACTGTCTCAACTTTCTCCCTTTCACTCTGTACACAAACACTGTCAGACAGACGTTGTCCCTCATTCATGCCACAGACACCCCGGCTCCTAATATTGCACCAGCTAGAATGTACTTCACCCTCATCTGGTCCCTCCACATCCAGGAAAATACTTCAGCAAAAAGCAGAAAGTACTGCCCTGACTGGTGTGGCTCAGTTGGTTGAGCGTCGTCCTGTACACCAAAAGGTCACCAGTTCAGTTCCTGGTCAGGGCACATACCCAAGTTGCGGGTTCAATCCCCAGTCGGAGTGTGTACAGGAGGCAACCAGTTGGTGTTTCTCTCTCATATCAATGTTTCTCTCTCTCTCTCTCTCTCTCTCTCTCTCTCTCTCTCTCTCTCCCTCTCCTTTCCTCCCCCTTCCTTTCTCTCTAAAATAAAATTTAAAAATCAGAAAGTACTGATTTACTTGTAAACCTGTAAAGAAGAAGAGACCCTCCACAAAGCTAGAACATTTCCAACCCAGTGGGCCAGAACCAGAAATTTCATTTGGCAAATATAATATTTTTTTGCCAACACACTTTTGTCTCATGTATTATCACAAAACAAACATACTGATATGTCTCTTTCTGAGTCCACTGATGATAGAAATTGGTGATCTTTTCTATATATGTTTAAATTTCTTCCTGGTAATATCATTCTGCTACAAAGGTGCCAAAAGAATGAGGTTGTTTCTAAAATGTAGCTGCAAGTCCAGATTTAGGACAATATTTTAGTTCACTCCAAAGTTAAAGGATAAATTGACTTCCTTCATAAAAAATTAAATCTTAGTTGGGAAAATCCAGGTGGTGAGTTATTCAGACTGTCTCCACCAAAAGGGAAAATAAGGAGTCTAGAAAATTACTCTGTCAACATATATGTGTTTGTCTGGTTTAACTTTCTATAATGTCAACATTCCATTTGGAGTTCTGGTTAAAGTTCAATCAAGAAAACCAAAAATAAACTGATAACATTAGCCCTGGATCAGCAACATTCAGGGCCAAAAATGAACATTACTTTAAGCAAGTACCTAGCCCTTCTTTGTGATCATTTATTAGCATTGCTCCCTCACTCCACCTTGAAATGCGCTCTTCTCTTGAGTTCCACTTCCTAGAGTTTCTTCTACGACTCTGGCCTCTTCCACAGGCTTATCACCCATTACTACCCCCTAAATGATGGAGTTCTTTAGGACTCTGCTCTGGGCTCTCTTTCCTTCTCCCTCTATGTTCTCTCTTGAGACAACTGCATGCATGCTCCAGGGTTTGGATGACATCTCTAAATTGAAAGCACCTATATTGGATTGAATAATTGTCCCAAAAAGATATGTTAAAGTCCTTATCAGGAGTTGTGAATGTGACCTTAGTTTAAATATGGGCTTTTTTGCAGCTATCATCAACTCAAGGATCTCCAGATGATGTCATCCAGAATTGAACTTGGACCCGACATTCAATGGTGAGTGGCCTCATAAGAGAAAAGGAGGAGACACAGAGGGGAAGGCCATGAGCAGAGACTGCAGCTTTGCATCCCCAAGCCAAGGATTGTCAGCAGCCACCAGAAGCTAGAAGAGAGGCTTGTAATGGATTCTCCCTGGGAGCCTCTGGAGGGAACCAACTCTGCCGATACCTTGATTTTGGACTTCCGGCCTTCAGAACTGGGAGAGTAAATTTCTGTTGTTTAGGTTGCCAAGTTTATGGTCATTTATTTGGCATCCAATGGTATAATTCAGTCTGAATCCAGAGCCCTGAGAACTGTGGGACTGCTGGTGTAAGTTCCAGAGTCTGAAGGCCCAAGAACCAGAACCTTTGATGTTTGTGGGCAGGAGAAGATCAACATCCCAGCTCAGGAAGAGAGAAAGTTTTCCCTTCCTTACTGTTTTGTTCCATTTGGGCTCCCAACACATTGGATGATGCCCACCCACATTGGTGAGGACAGATCTCTTTACTCAGCCTACTAAATGTTAATCTCTTCCAGATACATGCTCACAAACACACCCAAAAATAATGTTTTACCAGCTATCTGGGCATCCCTTAGTCCAGTCAAGTTCATGCATAAAATTAACCATCACAAGTCCACCCTTGTCAACTTCACATCTCTATGTATTTCTTTAACCCATACTTAATCTCCAAATGAGAACATTAACAAGGTCATAATTCTGCCTAACATGAAACAACTGTCCTGAATACAGCCAAAAATGTACTAACTCCTTCCTCAGTATCTCAGCTGGTCCAGTATCTTTATCTGGTGGGGTGACGCAAACTCTTATTCCTGAATGATCTGGGCCATTGGTAGTCTTACCTGGATTGCATTGTTGTAGTTTTCCATTGACCTTAGTTACAGGACATGATAATACTAAGAGATTTCTTAAGGGATCTCCTACATTTCAGTTATACTCTTCCTTACCTTCATTGTGGAGTAGTAGTCCAATTTTCCCTCGGTAGTCAGGATCAATCATCAAGGCGGCAAAGTAACTCCCTTATTTGCCCGTTGTTTCAGAGGCATGAGGAGCCCGAAGTGGCCAGGCAGCAGTCTTAACTTCCAGTTCACTGGAATCATTGTTGTGTGTCCTGGTGGAAGCATTCCTCCCTCTGCAACTAATACCTATAGGCCAGCAGAACACAAAAATCACAAGAACAGGAAGCAAAAATTGTGCTAGTGGGTCACTAGGGGTAATAGTGAGTGGTGCCACTCCCATTTCCACACCTTAACTGCTGGACCTGTGAATCCTGTCTATAGGAGAAACAGCAGCATATATTCTATGCTGACTCAGAGCACATACAGTCCCCCAAGGTCTTGCCACCTAGCTTGCATTGCAATGAGTCTTCAAAAGGCCATTCCACCATTCTATCAAGCCAGCTGCTTCAGAATGGTGGGGAACATGGTGAGACCAGTGATTTTTCGTAAGCATGGGCCACACTTCCTTTGCTGTGAAATGAGTTCCTTGATCCAAAGCAATGCTGCGTGCAATACCATGATGGTGGACAAGGCATGCTGCAGGTCCACAGATGGCAGTTTTGGCAGAAGCAATATGTGCTAGGATAATCCATATACAGAGTGTCTATTCCAGTAAGGAAAAACTCAGCCCCTTCCGTGATGGAAGCCATCCGATGTAACCAACCTGATACCAGACAATAGGCTGATCACCCAGGGGAATGGAGTGCTATTGAGGGCTCAGTGTTGATCTCTACTCTCAGCAGTTTGCCTAACAACCAAAGACCTGACAATAAAATGGCAATAATGTTATTCTCTCCCTGACAGCAGTGACTGCGGTTTCTATTTCTGTATCCCCAAGAACTGGCTTAAAACTAGTGTCATAGTAAGTGCTCAATCAGTGTTATTGATAGAATGATTGGATGTTTTTAGATACCAATTTAGACAACACAGGTTTCCTGCAGAGAGTCCTCATAAAGTACTGTCACCTGACATAGATTTTAACCTAAGGGCTACAGTCAACACGTAATACTATTCCTGTGTGGTGGTTTTGAGCTTCCAACAGCCAAATTTCCTGGTTTTCCTTTAGGACAGTGGTTCTCAACCTTCTGGCCCTTTAAATACAGTTCCTCATGTTGTGACCCAACCATAAAATTATTTTCGTTGCTACTTCATAACTGTAATGTTGCTACTGTTATGAATCGTACTGTAAATATCTGATATGCAGGATGGTCTTAGGCGACCCCTGTGAAAGGGTCGTTTGACCGCCAAAGGGGTCGCGACCCACAGGTTGAGAACCGCTGCTTTAGAAAGTCTCTCCTCACCCACTCTCACTCTTTTCACTTTGGCTGGAATATGGGAATGGGTGTCTACCACTGGCCAATCAAAACATCACACCCTCCTGGCCATATTGATTGCCATTATGATCAGAGATGGGCACGTGATCCAACACATGGCAGTCAGTCCAATGAGAGCTAATCATGAGATTGGTGTGAACAACCAGAAAAGAGTTGGTGAGAGCTGGACTTTTTTCCACTCATCTTAGGTAAGTGAGGTTACAAGCCAGGAGTGGCCTGACATTGTCAGAGTGAGACAGGCCAGTAAGGCAGGACAAGTGGAATGGGGGAACTGAGACAAATAGCTGAACAACTGACAGAGAAATTTACAGCAAATACAGGAGGTCACCTCCCTAGAGATAACATCTAGGCTTCAGTTATATTTCAGCTCCAGACGCAGAAAAGGAACAAAATCAGGTGGGTGCCATCAGAACCAGTTGCAGTGACTAAGGACGCCCTGTCCTGACACCAACCAATCAGTGGAGACCACAACCCTGAAGGAGCACACCTAGAAAACTAATGAATATTCTGCTGAAGCCCTCCCCTGAGGCCTCCCCTAGGATTCCTGCCTACAAGAAAGAGATAAAAGCCTCAAGAAAAAGAACCCAGCACACGCTCTCCCTCTGGGGAGCAGCCCCTGCCATTCCCTTTCCCTTCTTCTTCCCTCTCTTCTTTCCCCAAAGATATGCATCTCCTAAACCCTAAAGGACCCCACAAATCTTGTACCCAAGGGAGCAATGGACACTGGCAGCTCATCCTAGGCTAACCCTGAACCTGTTCCCAAGGACCCCTTTCTCTGACATCCAGAGAGCTAAGGCAGCCCAGCCTAGACTCTGCCATTGCTTCTTCTATGCTAAGCCCTTTCTTGTTTCACTGTTCTCAGCTTTAATAAATGTTCCCTCATAGTCACCTGGACTCATGTTGTGAAATTTTTCCTGCATGAAGTCAAGAACACACACACTACCAGGTCCCCTGTCCAATAACAAGAGGAGAAGGCCTCGCCCTAACAGGTTTGGCTCAGTGGATAGAGCGTCAGCCTGTGGACTGAAAGGTCCAGGTTCGATTCCGGTCAAGGGCATGTACCTTGGTTGCGGGCACATCCCCAGTGGGGGATGTGCAGGAGGCAGCTGATCGATGTTTCTCTCTCATCGATGTTTCTAACTCTCTATCCCTCTCTCTTCCTCTCTGTAAAAAATCAATAAAAAATATATTTTTTAAAAAAAGAGGAGAAGGCCTCTGACAATGGGAACTCAGGGGAAGAAAAACCAAGAGGAGGGAAAAAACCAGGGCTTGACAACATTTTTGGAACCCCTAGATGTAGCTATACGGAGAAGGCCTCTGACAATGGAGTGAACTCAAGGGAAGAAAAACCAAGAGGAGGAAAAAACCAGGCCTTGACAACATTTTTGGAACCCCTAGATGTAGCTATACCTGAACTCACCTTGCCCCAGGACTTTAACCACGTGACCCAACAAAGTACTTTTTTGTTGGGTTTTCTGTCATGTGCAGCAAAGAGGACCATGACTAAAATCCTATCTTCTGAATGCATCTGAATGTTTTGATGCTTTGAACCTGTTAATTCCAAGTCCAATACATTATACTGAATAATTGATGCAAGCCTCAGGACACTGAGGCAGTTACAAGCTTACACAAGCCCGCAGGGTGACTGGTGAGGATCTAGACCAGCGGTCACCAACCCGTGGTCCACGGAGCACCGGTGATCCATGAGGTCCAAAAGGTTGGCGACCGCTGATCTAGACTGCTCTACAGCACAAGAGCTGTACTAGCCATATCTGTGAAACTCCCAAGGACCCATATGATTAATGTTAACTAGATCTGAAATTCAAACATCCTTGAAGAGAAGTCACATTTCACTGGAATTTCCATTGTAACACCAAATTAGTTCCCATTAATTGGTTCCCCCTTTATTTTCAATCACTTGTTGCTGTTAGATATTTGTACTGGCATTTTAGTCAGGAAGACGTTAGGGAGGCCTAATTGCTCAGACTCTATTTAACAGACAGCCTGGGCTATCAGATAGCTCTGAAAAGAAAACAATAGAGGGCTTAACATGCAACTCTAGGAATGTCAGGTATGTAGTCATAAAATCTAATAATTTCAGAGCAGGGAGCGCCTTAGATGAGCCGCCAATCCTCTCTGTGGCCTGAAACATTAAGTGCCCCCAGACCCGACTAATGAAAGGCTAAACTCATTGCCAACTGTTAAAACGTATTTTTGAAAAGATAAAAATCATGGTTCTCATACAATATAAAATGAACACATGTCAAAGATTCTATTTTATTCATCAATTAATAAGGAACCCTAAGGTGTTCAAAGGAGAAGTCAAAGAACAGACACATATGTAGGCAATCAGAAGTGCTGATTGCATTTCAGAAATGCTGAAATGCATGTTAATAGATTCAAGACTGGCTTCTTCCACCAAACATTCATTTGCACTGAATGTGGACAAGAATCATTTACATGCCTATGGGCTGTTTTTTTTTTAAACTTACATAGTTATGAAATTGCTCGAGGGCAATAAAAGGTGCAGACCACTATAAAATTAAAGAACCCAAATTAAAAAACTGGACAGCATCCAGCATTCCATATGACACCCAGTAATCCCTTTCTCGCTTCACCAAGGACTTGTGCAATTTTTCCTCTAATAGATGATTTTTCACTAACCGAATATAGGTGACACGTGCTATTTGAGCATTTTTGTGGTTTTTAAAAGACCCCACTGAGCCTCAGTTTCCTCTCTTGAAAAAAGGAAATTGTAATATTCATTTTGGAGGGTGGGGTGAAGATTAAATGCAATAAAGTCTGGGAAATGCCCTAGAACCGCACTAGACACCCAATAGTCTGGGGAAGAATCTGTGCTTCAATAGAAAACTATGCATTGTCTACAGCACATCCTTCCCAGTCATCTGATTCTGATTCTAGGGTGGCTCTGCAGCTTTCATTGCCTTTGAGCTTTTCCATGGCTCTGTAAGTCATAGGTAACTGATAGCGATGCAGGTCATTTTTGTCTAGGGACATGCAAATAAGTTCTGTCTGGCAAAGGCATAATCTGCCCCTTCCTTTAAAAAAGGCAGTTTTGCAGACAATTGTGAATTCATTATTTCAAATCTGTAAAAGTCTGCATTGTGAATTCTCCCTTAAAGCAATTGTAACATCCATCAAAATTGCCTCCACAAGTATTAGCAACTTCTTGATAAGACAAAGCTGAGTTTATTGCTTACTGAGGTGAAGGAGACTACTGCCTGGCAAAGCTGTGGCAGTCTCTCAGAGGGAGGGAGGGAGGGAGGGAGGAAGGAAGGAAGGAAG
>NW_005355621.1:2079339-2092349 GCF_000412655.1 Myotis brandtii
GAAGGAAGGAAGGAAGGAAGGAAGGAAGGAAGGAAGGAAGGAAGGAAGGAAGAGAATTTAAAAACTGGCCCTGGCCAGTTTGGCTCAGTAGATAGTGTCAGCCTGTGGACTAAAGGGTCCCGGGTTCAATTCTGGTCAAGGGCAAGTACCTTAGTTGCAGTCTCCTCCCCAGCCCAGGCCCTGGTCAGGGCTCATGCAGGAGGCAACCAATCAATGTGTTTCTCTCACATCAATGTTCCTCTCTGTCTTTCCCTCTCTCTTCCACTCTGCCTAAGAATCAATGGGAAAATATCCTCTGGTGAGGATTAACACAGAAGAAGGTGAAGAAGAAGAAGAAGAAGAAGAAGAAGAAGAAGAAGAAGAAGAAGAAGAAGAAATCAATAAAAATATATTTTTTAAAAAAGAAGAAGAAGAAGAAGGAGGAGGAGGAGGAGGAGGAGGAGGAGGAAGGAGGAGGAGGGGGAAGAGGAGGAGGAGATTCAAAGAATCTTTAGAGGGTTCTAGTACTGACCAGCCAAACTATTTGCCGGGCAGCAGATGCCTGGAAGAATAGGGTCATGCTAACGAAGACAGAGGAGCACCACAAAGTCATGTTCATGTAGAGAGCATGATGTGGTTTGGTCCTCAGTGCCCATACTGAGTGTGAGGTTAGCCCGTTCAGTTCTCAATCCCTCTTGAGGTCATTCTTCAGCCTGAGCTGACGGATAGACCATTCATATTTGGGGGTGCAATTAACCCAGATCTTTCCCACTGCTGTTTGAGGTGTCATACTTGCATTTAAAAATTCCATCAAAGAAAACAGCTAGGAATTAAGTTCAACCACTTGAAATTGTTTTTACAATAATCAAAACATTCAAAACCTCAAGGCTCAGGATCCCATAGATCAGAGCCTACCTTTTTTATAAACTTAGTTAAGTTTTAGCGAGTAGAAACGAGATGGTTTGTGACACATATGCTTCCTAAAAACTAGAATAGATTTTTACTAAATAGTGGTATATCTGATGGTATATGTTTCTTAAAGGTCCAAATGTAATAAGTAAAAGGAAAAAGAAAAAAAATTCCATCAATAGTTCCATCCAAGTTTCTTGTGGTGGTTGTTTCAATTTTCGTGTCAGGTTTTCCAGTTTTTCTATGGACCCTTTGCTGATCTTCTGCTGGGATAGCAACTGAGCAACATCATTTACAACTCTGGAGATCACGCCTGTGAACACTGCCACACACAAATCCTAAGTGAAGGATTATGATCACAGTTCCTCGTCCACCACAGATTAAACTAAGACAACGGGTTCTATTCTAAATCTGAAGAGTTCACAGAACCGATATGGGGTCTTTAGCCAAATTACCTAGTTTTCTGACTTCTTTGTTTACTTCCCAGATTTTTTTTAGTAATATTAAAAATCTAGAAGAAGTTTACAGAGATCTAAGTATGATATTCTTCTGCTAACACAGAACATATTACTCCTTGACTGGCCATTATTAGATGTAAGGCAGCTTTGTTCTGAGTGATGACCTGTCCAATTTCATAAGCATCCTGTGATGTAAGGGAGGAAAAAAAACACCTTTCATCTACCTGCTTAGGTTTAGTATCTGGGGCCTGCTAATTAAACTCACAATTGACAGATTATCTAATAAGAAAAAAGGCACACAAATTTTATTTTATGTTAATACTACAGGCCTGGTGCATGGATTCATGCACCGGTGGGTTCCCTCGGCCTGGCCTGCTGGGATAGGACCGAAACTGGCTCTCTGACATCCCGAGGTGTCCCGGATTGTGAGAGGGCACAGGCCAGGCTGAGGGACCCCACCAGTACACAATCGGGGCCAGGGAGGGACCGAGGGAAGGCTCCAGGGTGTGTCTGGCCCATCTGGCCCAGTCCTGATCAGGGCAATCAGGGCAGATCAGGCCTGCCGGGGAGGGACCGGAGGAGGTTGGCCGGTGGGGGACAGACCACAGGAGGGCTCCAGGGAATGTCTGGCCTGTCTCTCCCAGTCCCAATCTGCCCAACCCCAGCAGCAAGCTAACCTACCGGTTGGAGCATCTGCCCCCTGGTGGTCAGTACACATCATAGCAACTGGTCGAACAGTCAGACACTTAGCATATTAGGCTTTTATTATATAGGATATTAATTTTAACATGCAAGAAGCCTTCAAAAAAATAAAAGTGATGAAGACCCTAAAGACCTGGGGGTTTATATACCATTTGAACAACGAGTGATAAGTTATGGAAAAGAGATAAGACAAAGAAAAGGGGAGAGAGGTTGGGGCTCCAAGGGATGGTAAACTGTGGAAAGGTAACTAGGAAATGCATGGTAAATATACGTTGTGTAGTAAAGTTTGTTATGCAGATCAGAGTCAGTCTTCTCTTCCTGATAGGAGAGAGGAGGGGAACACTTTTATAAATGCAAATGTATGTCAGCTTTACAAAAGAAACATATGCCTTGCTTTTAGGCAGAAAGGAATAAGATAGGGAGTTCTTACTATGTCTGCTTTTTCTCAATTGCCTTCAGCTCAAAATAATTCTTATATCAAAGTGGCATATTTTAAGATTGGCACATTGTGATTCTATTCGGTGGCCTTGGTGGCATTATCTAATTAATCTGCTGGTCTCTCAACCATAGCATATGGGATTTCCCCCAAATTTCCAAGCTTCTTATAAAGCATGAAATGATGTTATAAATATCCAAATGGCCCTTGGCAGAAATAAAGGTTCCCCACCCTTGATTTAAGCAATTGAATAGAGCTCTTTTACAAATTAGCGATACCACTTGAAAGTAGAAAATACCATTACACACATGAACAGACAGACAGACACAAACAGGGACTTCCTAGCCTTCACTTTAAAACTACCGTCATGAGACAGGTATGTTAATGTAAAAATTCACCAGCTATAAAAGAACAGTTGGAATAAGTTAAGGCTATCTGCTCAGATGGCTAAAGCTTTTTCTTATTAACATTTTTGGAGAAGACAATTAATATTTGTATTTGTCCTTGGCAAAGGACCCTGGCAGCCAGAGCAGCAGTTTGTGCTTTCAAACAAACAAACAAACAAACAAACAAACCCCCCCCCCAAAAAAAACCCTCGTTTTCTATTTTTTCTTCAGTCTTAGGAATTGAGGATGGTGGGCTTTGAACTGCTTCTAGAGCTGCACTTATGATTTTGCAAAGATTTGTAAGATAAGAACAATTGCTCTCAATTCCCAAAGACTTGGGTTGTAACTTAAGTGACATCATAGGTTGACCTACCCATCCAACTACATCATCTCTCATTTGCTTCTCTCCCTCTGGGTCCATAGTTTTATTTCTGATCATAGTTATTAAATCCTTTCAAGTGTCTTGTCAGGCTTCAGCTGGGACGAACAGTAAATATTCCTGGCAGTATTAAACAATTCCATGGACCCGATAGGGTGCAAAGATTACTAACTTCCAGAGTCGGTCCCTCTGATAGCCAGAAGAAAGAACTGACCGCCTGCATGTCCCAGGCAGGCAGAAAGCCAAGGCCAGCCCTTAGGACACAGGCAATAGCTATCCCTTTAGAGAAAAGAAAGATCAATAATCAATTGCCTTGGATTTGGGAAGGAAAGGACCATAAAATTTTATTTCCCTCTCTCACTGGGCTCAGGAGATAATCCATTTACAAAAACTTTTGAGGCTCCTCCCTGGATTTAATAAATTCTCTGCTACAGACCTCAGATTGGCCTTAGACCAGGAAGTAAAAGATATCTGAGGACAATAGCCTGTGAGGGAGAACATCAGTCTTTTATTTTAGGTACCTTTTATCCCTTTAATTGTTTATTAGCCTTTTGCAACAAATCTTTCAAAAAAAGCTATTCTGGAATTTTTGAAACTGTATAGAGAGCCTTGCATACCAATTACACATAGGTATCTCATTCTGTTTATTTGATTTAAAAGCTCTTGCTTTTAAGTGTATTTTTAAATGATCTAATCTAATTGGAATGTTCCTCATAATCACCATTGTAATTTTAGGTTATAATTTCCTGGGGGCTGACAGCAGCTTGGTAGAACCCTAGCCGGAACTGGAGTTTAGCTCTCATTTCTGTCTGGCCATAGTTTGGAGCTTCCATCCTGATGGTTACCAAGCCGGATTCCTGGGACATAAAATGTTTAGGTTGTCTTTAATAAGATTTTGCCTTTTTTTTCTATTTCTTCCTATATCCAGGACAATTGTGCTTCTAATGTCCTGATTTTTTACAATATCTGCAAATGTCTGGAGGCAATTTGGAAGGGGTCTAGTTAACTTTGATTTCTATTCTCATTTCTGTCCTTCCATCATATTAACAGAATCTCAATGACTGGCCATTATAACAATATGAGAGCTCTCTAAAAAAACAGATTCTTTATTTTCAATTTAACTCAAAAAGTTCATCATCTGGCCTTGACAAGTAGGGTCTTAATAGTCACTGAAGCTAATAAGCCTTTTTATGGCTTAACCAAAGACAAAACACAAGATTCAGAAAATTCATTCACAGAGTTAAATACAGTCGTTCTAAAACATGGAGAATTATGCGCCCGCCCCCCCCCCCCCCCCCCCCCCCCCTCTTTGAACAGAATAGGGTGCTTAGAGTCCCTAATCTGAGACCCCACTTACTGCCCATCAGGTACATGCGCATCCCTTGGCTGGCAGAAAACAAGCATTAAGGGGCCCTGTTATTACCATCTCTGGGAGAAAATGGATAGACACAGAAAACTCTCTTAAGAGCTTGGCACTGTTGGACAAAAAGACAAAGAGATGCCAGTCATACGCTCTAAGTAAAATCCTGTGCTTCTGACCTATGGCAACAGCTGACCCAGTCGTAAGCCCAGGTAAACCCCTAAGCTTCTGTCTGACTGGACTCAGCTGCCCGGAATCCCCAATCTATTTGACTTAGCCACCATGGTACTCCCCAGAAAATGTACCCTCCAGATGGTAGAAGCCAGAGAGAAAATATTCTCACTGATTACAAAGACCAAGTTCTCAGCACATATTGATACAGTTGGAATTAGCTAGTTATTAATAATAGGAAAGGAGCAAAGGGAAGGCCAAATATTATAGGCATGTCATTTGGGCAGCTTCACCAGGAAGCTGCAATTTCACACTTCTCAGGGGACATCAGCCCATTCCCTGACTATCACTGGGGGAAGGGGTCCAACAAAGCGGAGATAACGCATGCCCAGTGAAATTGGGGTGACATAGGGAAGGTATTTGCCTGTCAGTCAAACCTGATGACAGCAATGGTTGGCCAGAATGGGCGGGGCCACTGCAAATCTGTGAAAATCTGGGAATACATAATCCCTGAAACAAAGGAATTCTCTCTCTTGGGCTCTTGGCTCCCCCTTGGCTTCCTTGCATTCGCTTGTGTTTCCTCCATAGCCCTGTGGACCTGTGGACCCACATGCAATGGACTGATGGACTGCAGCGGTAAAGCACAAATTAAGCTAGCCTAATGTGGTATGGACTGTGCAGACACAGAAAGGAAACTGACACTGGCTCTGATTTAGACCCGCTAAAGGCAAAACGGGACTTCTTCCTGGGCAGGACTGAGGGAAATGAAACCTTGGAAAGTCAGGGGTTTGATTCCACAGAAATAAAGCTTTCTACAATATCACATCCTCCCATGCGAGTCTCAGAAAATCCTTTTTTTCAGGATATCATAAGAATTCCACTCCCACTGGCAACCAGGGGACCGCTCCCCTCCATTAACGATGTGGCCAGACAAAAGGGAAAACACCAGACAGAGATAGAGAAAAACATAATTAACAACACTCATGAGTATTCATACCAAAGAACCAAGAGTCAGCCCAAGGCACTATTTCCACTAATATTTTCTTCTGCTAATCCAAATTTAGAAAAGGAAAGAAAAGGGCTCTAACCACTCTGATCTTACCAAACTACATAGGTATTGGTCCAGGAGTCTGACCTGGAAAGAATTCTTATTCTTTTTTGAAGGCCTATGTTAGAGGTCCTAGAATCTTTCAATTGTAGCACTTCTGGGTGAGCAGTGTCCAGCCGGTGATGTATCCTCCTCACAGCATCAATTGTGGGGGAGAAAGAAACTTTCCTCAACCCTTCTAGGTTCTTTCAGCCAGTCCACTCATTAAGTCAACATGAAACAGATTAAGAGAAAATAACCAAATTTATTTGCTCATAGGTATGGCAATCCCACATTCAAGGCAGGTTCTGAGACAGAAAGTTAAAATGAGGTATAGATAGCATTCTGAGCTAAGGATGAGGTAAGATGCCTTGAAGCTTCAGAGGAGAGGAAGGACATTCACCTGACAATAAGAAGAACAATGTTCAGTAATTACAAGTTTTCCCTGCCCTGTAGATAGTACATAAAAATTTATTTTCAATGATAACTCTTAATATGTGTAAGGTCCCAAATTTCAGTTCTTTAAGAAAAAAGTGAAAGTTTCATGTGAGTCCACAGGGTCTCAATTGCCTTCAGCTGAAAATAATTCACATGCTAATGTGGCACATCTTGAGGAGGCCTCTTCTGAACCCCTTCACAGTATTCTATCTAATTTAGAAGCTATCTAGGTATTCAGTGAAAACCCATTAATTAACTCAATTTAATATCAGTCCTAAAGATCTTGGAAATGAATCTTTTAGCTGACATATTACAAAGTATAATTACCATTGAAATTAAATTTTTTGGAATAAGTCATTTTCATTTCTCATAACTACAAGCATCAAATATAAGAAATGTTAGTTTATTTCATTAGGAACACTTCTTTATGCCAATTGAGAAATGTGAACTATTGAAAGTTTGGTGTTTGTTTCTCTTCTAAACTGAACTTCTCAGTCTCCAGAGCCAGCTTGAGGAAAGGGCTTACTTCAAAGCCTACACCCTTCTTCTTCCTTATGAATTTCCTCTTATTGGTGGACAACAAAAATGACAAGGACAGAGAGACAATCATATTTCCACCAAGGAAATGTAAGTCTTGCTTCTACAGCAAGGGTTCTTCACAGCCTGGTGAGGTCTATGAGTGCTTTCTCAAAGTCTGTTTTTAAATGCTTGGGGGGGAAATATATAGAATAATTTTTTTTAATCCTCACTCAAAATATATATATATTAGAGAGAGTGGAAGAAGGGAGGAGAGAGAGAGAGAGAGAGAGAGAGAGAGAGAGAAACATTGATGTGAGAAAGACACATCAATTGATTGCCTCATACATGCACCCCAACCAGGAGCCAGGACCAAGCCTGTAACCGAGGTATGTGCCCTTGACCGGAATCAAACCTGAGACCCTTCAATCTGTGGGCCAACACTCTATCCACTGAGCCAAATTGGCCAGGGCTAGAATAATTTTTTAAAACCAATTATACCAAAATATTCTCAAAAGCATTTTATAAAAACAAATTTTCAATATAGTACATATATAGTACAATATAGGCCAGTGATGGCGAACCTTTTGAGCTCGTCGTGTCAGCATTTTGAAAAACCCAAACTTAACTCTGGTGCCGTGTCACATATAGAAATTTTTTGATATTTGCAACCATAGTAAGACAAAGACTTATATTTTTGATATTTATTTTATATATTTAAATGCCATTTAACAAAGAAAAATCAACCAAAAAAATGAGTTCGCGTGTCACCTTTGACACGCGTGTCATAGGTTCGCCATCACTGAATAGGCACATCTTTATTAACACATTAAATAATTGTTTCAATAGCAGGTCTGATCACTATTATAAAGCATATAGCATATTTTGAGATATCTGCAAAACTGTAATGTAATATGAGAATATCTGAGGATCTTGCTAACACAACTATGGCTTCCTGACTATATTCTTAATTAAAAGACATGCCAAATTTCAGTTATAAGGTGAGTGATAAGACAATTTTTCCCCAACCAAGTTAATGCACCTCCTGACTTCTACCCATAGACTTTTAGGTGTTCACAACCTAAAAGTTAAGAACACTTGCTCTATAGTCATAGACACCAATGAGAAATCCAATAAAAAATTTTACAGTAACTTAATGCTAGTCAACTAGAAAGCAGGTTGCAGAGTAATATATACAACATAACTTCACTGCTATAAAAACATAATGCACCCTGGCTGGTTTGGCTCAGTTGGTTGGAAGGTCATCCCCTGCTCCAAAGGGTGGTGGGTCCAATTCCCAGTCAGAGGCACATATGGGAGGCAACTGATTGATGTTTCTCTCTCAGATCGATATTTCTCTCCCTCTCTCCCTCTCTCTCTAAAATCAATTAAAAAATCTATCTGTGGGTGAGGATTTTTTTTAAATTTATTTTAAATGTGCCATGTGTTTGTATGAAGAAAGGAAAGCTGGGAAGAGATATTCTCTCCCTCTCTCCCTTTCTCCTCTCTCTCTAAAATCAATTTAAAAATCTATCTGTGGGTGAGGATTTTTTAAAAATTTATTTTAAATGTGTTTGTATGAAGAAAGGAAAGCTGGGAAGAGATACACACCAACTGGTCAGCTGGCTGAACAAGCAGCAGGTGGAGGGGAGTGTTTACATTTTCTTGTTATAGTTCAATATTGTTAAATGCTTTACAATAAGCATATTATTTTGTAGTTATTATGGACTGAATTGTGTTTCCCCCCCCCCAAAAAAAATTCATATTTGGAAGCCCTAACCCCCAATGTGACTGTAGTGGGATATAAGGCCTTTAGAGAGATAATTAAGGTTAAATGAAGTCATAAGAGTGAGCTCCTAATCCTATAGGACTGTCCTTATAAGAAAGAGGGAGAGAGCCCAGAGACCACTCTCTGTCTCTATTTGCACCGCGAAGAGGCCATGTGAGGACAGAGATGGTGGCCAGGAAGACAGAGCTCAACAGACACCAATCCTGCTGGCACCTTGATCTTGGACTTCCATTCTCCAAAACTGTGAGAGAATAAAGGTCTGTTTTTAAACCTGTGGTACTTTGTTATGATGACTCAAACACATTACAGTAGTTTGGGAGGAATAAAAACTGTTATATCCTGTGGTCAAAATAGCGTTGGTATCATAAGCGGAAGCTCTTAGAAGGCCAACCTAGCAGAGCCATGGCCCCCTCTCCCCCAACCCCATACCCATGTCAAAGTCAGAATCTTACAAAGCTGTCTGACACCCTAACAACTGGGGTTCCCAGAAGGATTTCCACTGGTATTTTCTGGCCTCGACTCCCCATCAGCAGTTCATCAGCCTTATTGACTGCATCACAGTGATTTCAAAAGCAGCAGCCTATTTTTCCCAGCAAAGGAAACAGTGCAGAAACCCTTCCCAGCAAAGAGAATGGTGGGGGGAAATAGAAGATTTGCCAAAGAATTTCAAAAAGCCAAGAACCTATTGGGTGGTATCATTTAATCTTTGGGTGGTCTCCCCCTCCCCACCCAACTCCTGGCTTTCTGGCCCTAAGTACTCTTGACTTAAGATATCTTGAAGATCACCAGAAAGAGTCCTGCAGATCATGCGTGAAGTCTTATCTTTCTTGGTTCTGCTTTTATTTTCAGAGGTCACCCATCCAGAGCATTAATGAATCCCTTGCTGAATTTACAGTAGCAGCTCTCAGCCCACACATTAGTGCCACTTAGACAGAGATCAGATTTCCTTTTTAAGCAAAAATTTCAATAGCTCACAGATCAGCCAGTTAAATGAACCAACCCTCTCTCTCTCTCTGACTTACAATTTGAACAGTGGGGGGTCTTAGGGAGTGGAAAATACAAACCGAATTCCAACACTTTTTACATTTTTAAATCTTCCCTAAGCACGTTTGCGAAATCATTTCTGTTTGCTTTACAAAGAAATGGGAGCTCTTTGCTCTAGGCCAAACAGAGAATGTTCTTAGCATAGTCGCAAAAGTGTTTGATCAGTGATTTGCAATTAAATAATCATTTACTAGCTGAGAGAGCTTAGGAGTCCTTATCTCTGAACGGCAGTGTCTTCATGTATAAAAAGGCAATAAAAGTACAAAGTCAGGTTACCTTCTAGGATTGCTGTAAAGATCAAATGAGATAATACTGTATATAAAGTAATGTTAGTGTTCCTGCTGTTTAAGACTCAGATGAACTCTTTTAAGGCCATGTAAGTACCTGTTTTAATAAACTTGGGGAATGGAAATTTCGTCAAGTAAATGGTTGAACATGAGTCCAAAACACCTGAGTTTCTAACAAGACTAGTACTGGGATTCTTTACATTCAGATCTGCGTGGAGGCAATGAAGGTGAGTGGACAAAATTATGTAGCTGGAGAAATGAACCCAGTCTGCTGCCTTTTCCAGAAAGAGAAGGGGAGAAACAGGGAGGAAAATGGCCGCCCCCAAATATAACTGGGCCCTTGTTAATGGTAATTCCACGGCTTCCTGAGTTTTTGTGAAGCCCATGGATAGTTATAGTTCATATTCCGAGTAGCCTGAGGGCACATGGCTTGAAAGCAATTTGAGAGAGATGAACAGGAATGCCATCATGAGAGAAATGCTTTGCAATCAAGTGTTTTGACTATTCCAGTGGTCGGCAAACTGCGGCTCGCAAGCCACATGCGGCTCTTTGGCCCCTTGAGTGTGGCTCTTCCACAAAATACCACGTGTGGGCGCGCATGTACAGTGTGATTGAAACTTCGTGGCCCATGCGCAGAAGTCAGTATTTTGTGGAAGAGCCACACTCAAGGGGCCAAAGAGCCGCATGTGGTTCGCGAGCCGCAGTTTGCTGACCACTGGACTATACTATTGTTGGGGATTCACATTGGTCCTTGGGAGGGTGTGTGTGTGTGTGTTTTAGATGGGTATGTGGTGTTTGGAGATGGGGTGAGGTCCCAACAAGAATGAAAGAGTCTAGAGTACAACTCACACTGGTGTAAAGATTTCCCCCAACACTTCACTTCGGTGCCCAGGACCACCATGGACGGCACTGTGAGGCCTAGAGGATCAAGGCTCAGCCAACCCTACCATACCCCACTCTTCCCCAGACTGTACCAGAGACACAAGAACAAACAGTCCATTTGGAGATCTTGTTGGGTTTTGCTTTTGTAACATCACTAATAGTTATCAAACTCTTTTCCACTCCAACCTCCTCTCCCACCTACCCATTTTAGTCACATCATCTCACACCTAAACTACTGCAAATTTCTCCCAATGAACTGCCTTTGGTCTCAAGTCATCCAATATATCTCAAGGCCATAATTTCTTAAAATGCTAGTGCACACATACACACACACACACACACCATTGCCTGCAGTGCTTAAGGTATAGTGGGTACTCAATTAACATAGATGAACAGATGGATGAATGGATGGATAGAAAAAATGGACCTAATTTGGGATAAAACTCATACTCATTCTTCTACAGTGTTATTGAGTGTAATGGAGAGGGGTTGTTTGTTTCTGCATTGTTCGATTTATAAAGCAATTTTGACATCTTACTAGTCATGATAATCATGCAGGTTGTCATACGTGCTGCTCACATCCCAGATGAGGAAACTTATCCTTGAAGAGGATAATAAATTGTCCAAAGACAGGGCTACCAGGGGAAGAAGTAGTACTGCAACCAGGTTCACTGGTTCTAGACCCTTTCAACCCCCAGTTCCTCTTACTTTGTTCACTCCTCTATTTAACTTAATCTCTCTCCATTTTCTTTCCTTTTTTTTCCTGTTAATCCTCACCAGAGGATATTTTTTCCATTGCCCTTGACCAGAAATAAAACCCGAGACTCAACAGTGTGCCAGCCAATGCTCTAACCACTTAGCAATGCTAGCCAGGGCTCTCTCCGTTTTCTCAATAGGCAACAGATGACCTACTGTCACTTCCACATCTTTTCTTAAGTCATCCCATCAGCAAGAATGCCCTCACAACATTTCCCCACTTAGTAGTACTCATAACAGCTGTCACTTACTGACAGGGTACACTGGCTCTTAAATGTTTTGGCCAAGAATTGACACACATCACTGCCATTCTCTTTACATTGGTTAGAACCCATCCATGGCCACATGAGGGCAAAGCAGCTAGGAAGCAGTTATCCTGTGTGTCCCAGACAGAGAGCACAACCAGACAAGACTGAGCATTAGAAGGCTCTGTCAAGAGACCAAAGCCAAATATTTGCCCTGGAGCAAATATGTAGACCCATTTCAGCCCTTACATTCTCCAGCCCTCACAACTGGATTCAATTCTATTCCATTTTTATTGAGGAACTACTTATGTTAAGTATGATACTCATATTTGAAGCTACAAAGATGATGATAATAAATGTCATCTTATCATATTTATTTTCCAGATGAGGAAACTGAAACTCAGAGAGGTGACCTCAGCTGTGGCAAAGGCATAAATGGCAGAAGTGGGATTCAGAGAAGGGCTGTGTGACCCCACAAAGTCATGCTCATGCCACCCTGCACAATGTTTGCACCCTCAGAGGACTCGCAGTCTCGTTCTCAGATCTGCAGAATCCATCACTACAGCATGTACACGCACCCCAAGGCATCAGCATTATCTCCAAAGTTAGGTCTGTCCCATTGTCCTGCCCCCACCTTGCCCTCCTCCTCTTCTCTGCCCTACATTCCAGTCCTCTTTTCGAGTTGGAGAGCTGACCACAGCTCCTGAGCCACCCTGCCTGATTCTGGCCAGCTTCCAGCCACGAGCTCAAACTGCTGCTCCCCCAGAACTCAGGTCCCTCTGCCTGACTCTGAACCCACACAGAGCAATACAGAGTGCTTACACGTAGGCTCCCTTCTCTGAGGCTCAGCTTCCTCATCTATGAGATGAATGTGATATTAACTCCCCCAAGGTCAAATGAAATAATATATGTAAAGTGCTCACTCAGTACAGGGCTTGTCTCCCAGGGGCTCCCATCTGCCTTGAGCCTCTCAAGATTGTGCTTGGCCCCGCCATTGTGGATCAGTGGTTGAGCATCGACCTATGAACCGGGAGGTTGTGATTTGATGCTGGTCAGGGCACATGCCTGGGTGATAGGCTCAATCCCTAGTGGGGGGAGTATGGAAGGCAGCCAATATATGATTCTCTCTTATCATTGATATTTCTATTTCTCTCTCCCTCTCCCTTCCTCTCTGAAATCAATTTAA
>NW_005355621.1:2093836-2132209 GCF_000412655.1 Myotis brandtii
TGCACAAATTTTTGTGCACCGGGCCTCTAGTATATATATATATAATGTTTGGGGTTGGTTTTTTTTCATTTTCCTTGGCCAAGAAGATTAGACCACCCTCCCCAAATAGCATTAAGGGATCTTCACTCAGATTTGTCCACTCCTTTTTTAAAAAAAAAAAAAAAAGGTTTTAATTGATTTGAGAAAGAGAGAAATATCGATTGGCTGTCTCCTGCATGCCCCCTACTGGGATCAAGCTGGAAACCTGGGCATATGCCCTGACCGGGAATTGAACAGGTAACCACTTGGTTCAACCATTGAGCCATGCCAGCCAGACGTGTCCACTTCTTGATGCTATGTACTGCCAAGTCCAGGGCCTCCACTGAAACCAAGCCAGTTTCCCCAGCCCACACCATATAGGCGAAGGGGGCTCTACTGTCCCCTGACAGCCTTGGTGGAAGTCCCAGCATGCCCACTCCCACTGCCACACTCTAGAGCTGCACTGTTCAACACAATTTTCTGGGGTGATTGAACTGTTCAATAGTTAACGGTATACTGTCCAAAATGGAAACCAGCAGCCACAGTGGCTACTGAGAACTTGAAACATTGTTAGTATAACTAAGGAAGAGAAATTGTCATTATTTTTAATTAATTTTAATTAAATCACCACATGTGGCTGGGGCTAGTGACTATCATAGTAGACAGTTCAGGTGTAAGGCATGCACACCCAGGTATGTTCCCTGCCTCTCTGCTTCACAGCACATAGGATTGCTTAGCCACTCATGGTGAAGTTCAGCCCCACAGGTAACTCACCACACACCCATTAGCTCCTATAGCTGAGCCTGTGATTACCTTGAGTGCATTCACCTCTGCCTTGAGAAATGTACCTCCAGGTAACAACCGTTTTAGGGGTCACTGGAAGGTGAGGGGAAAGCAGACAAGCAATCCAGGGGTGGGATTGAGCAGCCAGCGCTGAGAAAGGTGTATATAATTACATATCCCAGAGCCGGAGAGGATTAGAAGTGCTCCAGAACTGAATGTCAGGCAACATGATATTCCACAGGCATGAAAGGAGCATTTCTATAGGGTTGGCCAACACTCTCTAAATAAAAAAATATCTGCTTCTGAAAAAGAGAGAGAGAGAGAGAGAGAGAGAGAGAGAGAGAGAGAGAGAAGTGAGTCACAAAGTAGAATAAAATGAGATAGGAGAGACCGAACAGGGTATTCAGGTCACATCTACAAACCTGACTGCCCACACACTGCTCTAAAGACTGGATCCTTTATCAAAGGGACATAGGATTTAAATTGTAAATGGACACTGGAAAAAAGCAAAATAAATTTTACAGCTGGAGAAACTGAGGCTTAGAAAGGTTGTTCTTTTCTCAAGTTCACGCAGCTTATAAAGACTTGTAACCAAGCTACGACACCCAGGCAGTGGGACTCCAAGCCTTGTCCTCAGTGACCCAGGATGCACAAGAGGGGCGAGCCTGCACATAGAGGTCGTTTCAATGATCTAGGCATCAGGTAAGAATGGAAATGAATGCAAAACCAAAGCAATTCAGTACCTGAATTGGGAAGGATGGGACCCAAAGGCAGAAGTGAGGGAATCACAAATGGGGATCTGAATTAAGGGTGGAGATGATGAGTTGGGATTTTTGTTGTTGTTGGGGGTAGTTTTTGTTTTGTTTTCTCTTAGAAAGGGAGGAAGAGAGAGGGAGGGAGGAGAGAGAGAAACATCAATATGAAAGAGGTACGTCAATGAATTGCCTCCCATACTCGCCAGGACAAGGGATGGAACCCACAACCTAGGTATGTGTCCTGACTGGAAATGGAACCCTCAACCTTCCAGTGTATCACTGGATGACACTCCAACCAACTGAGCCACACTGCCTATGGCTGATGAGTTGGTTTTTAATGTGTTGAACTATAAGTTGTTGTGAGAGGATTAAGTGAAATGATCAAAAGTCTGTGGGACTAAAACTATAAGAAAGGTTGGGACTAGAGATATAAACATAAATTGGGAAATCATTGCAAAGCGAACAAAATCTCCTAAGAATCCTATATAATAAAAGGGAAACATGTAAATTGACCATCCCTCTGCTACACTCACCAGCCAATCAGGAGTGAGTATGCAAATTAACCCGACAAAGATGGTGGGTTATTTTGCATACACAGGCACCAAGCAGCCTGTGTCCCGGGAACATCCTCGGGCCTGTAGGCCTGTACATAGTCCCTGAGTGGCTGGGGTCCCAGAACGCCCCCGGCCACTCGGGGCCTACAGGGGGAGCAGGCCTAAGCCATCAGTAGGACATCCCCTGAGGGCTCCCAGTCTGTGAGAGGGGGCAGGCTGGGCTGAGGGAAACCTCCTCCAGTGCACAAATTTCACGCACCGGGCCCCTAGTAGAGTATAACAAGGAAGCAGCGACAGCTAAAGTACTGCCAGAGAGGAGACATTGGCAGAAAACTGACATAAATTGTCCAACATGTGTCACTTTGATTTTACCACAAACATGTTGGAGAAGTGATATGACAACAAGCATTTATCTTTTGCTTCCCAACATTTATTCTCTCTTTTTCTAGCAACATCCAACAGTTTTGACTTGAGATTGTCACCTCCCACCCCTGGTCTAAGGCATCCAGAGGAGTTCCACTCCCAGTACAGGTGTGGGTCATGTGACCTAGCCTAAGCCAATCAGCCCCTCCCATTCTCCTAGCCATAGTGATTGGTTCAGGATGAGGAGCAAGACCCAATCAGCTTCAGTGAGATCCAGTGAGACTTTTGCTGAAAATGTTGGGACAAAGACAAATTAGCTTCCTTTGGGATTGAAGTCTGAGAGAATGGAGCCCCTACAACCATCTTGCTACCATTTGAAGTCTGAGAATGGAGTCAAAAATTGGCTCCTCAGACAGCCTTTGAGTCATGAATCAAAATATGCCTAAAGTGAAAAATATGTATCTATCTGCCTAAAGTAGGAACCCATAGCCTTACCCCTTATTTGGGCCAGTGAGTCTGTTTGGAATTAGTTTTCTAGCATTTGCAACAGGATTCTTACCTGATACAGAAATGATCCCCATCTTCTCGCTGAGGTAAATGAGGCTCTGAGAGATTAGCTAACTTGCCAAAGTTCATGTATTTATTAAGTAACCAAGCCAAAATTTGAAGTCACTTCTTCACCTTACTAAAGGGAGCTGCTGGGGGAAGGACAAGAAGAGAAACTAGATTTTTAACTGACTGCAATATGAAAAAATAAAGACACAACAGAAAGATGGGAGTGAAGGAAAGACAAAGAGTGAAAGACATTGTAAATGAGGTACGAGTTTCAAGATTCTGAAAATCTAAGATTTTTCTGGCTGTCCTGTCTCTCCTGGCAGCTCAACAAGACAGAAGATCATGGGTGACTCTAATTACCTGATTGACTATTTTAAACTCCAGCTATTTATAGGGCACTAATTAGAAATCACTGTTCATTGATTGGCTGAAACAGCGATGTTGTCTGTCTATCAGAGTAATTTGCACTTCCTTGCTAGGAATAGTCATTGGTGCTAGGAAACCATGGAAAGTCAATCCAGACCCATGGAGAACCTCAGTTTCAGAAGGCAAACCACTGTGAATTACAGTGGGGCCTTGACTTACGAGTTTAATTCGTTCCGAGACAGAGCTTGTTAAGGAGCTCGTTAAGGAGCTCGTTAACTCAAATTACTCTATCAACTCAATGCAAAAAATCAGCCGAGAGACAGCTGGTATCTCAAAAAACTCGTTAGTCGGGACACTCGTAAGTCAAGGCCCCACAGTACTCTACTTATTCAACCTTTTCCCAACAAAATAGTCCAGAATGAGCCCACTCTCCTTGGGGGTTGATGTATCTCATCCATCACAGCCCTCAATAGGTAGTCAACTGATGAAGTTTCATGTTCTCAAATTCATGTCAATTTTACATTCTTCTCCGTAAGATATCTATTTATTTGCATATAAAAATGTTCTAATGTACTTATCAATGGAAGAACTTCACTTTTTTCAACAAAGTTCACTAGGGAAATTTATTCTCTGGTTTGATGGGCCACATGAGTCTTGCGATTTCTCACACATTTAGCTCACCAGTCAACACCCCACGCTCCTACAGTTCAGAGAAGCTGGTTAATGAAGCCACGAAATGATGGACTAGGGCTTGCTGCTCACCAGGCACCTGTTCCAGTGCTTTACATAAACTAATTTGTCATCACAACCACCTGTGAATTAGATACCATTCATATTCCCACTTGACCCTTGAGAAAACCAAATCACAAGAGTGTGAGTTGCCCAAATTCACATAAATTGTGGGGAGTAGAATTAAGATTTGAATGCAATATCTGGCTCTTGACCACTAGGCTATACTGCCTCTGTAGTTCATCAGTTCTTAACATAGAACCTACCTATCACCTGTGGATTATAACCAACAGTGTGATAGAAAGAGACATGAATATAAATAGGCACAGTCTTTGGAAGCTAATCAGTAATATCTGTCAAAATTTCAAATGCTCACTTCCTGTAATCTGGCGATTCCATTCTTAGGCACCCATCCTACTGAAAGACTTGCAGATATGGACAACCTTGCATTGCTGCCTTTGAAAGGGGGTAATTGGAAAGACTCTAAATGCCTACCAATCCTAGATTTCTAATGAACAAAATACCGACTTCTGCGCATGGGCCACGAAATTTCAATCACACTGTACGTGCGCGCCCGCACGTGGTATTTTGTGGAAGAGCCACACTCAAGGGGCCATAGAGCCACATGTGGCTCACGAGCCGTGGTTTGCTGACCACGGCTCTAAGGCATGGGGTTAGTGACCAGGGTGAAGTGCAGAATGCTATGTATAGAATAAGGCAAGGGTTTAAGCATTTAGGTTAAAACAAAACCGTATTTTTGTACATGAAGCAAGGCTCAATGGCGAATAGCAGCTGAAATTTCTATGTTTAACGATTGCTAATGATGTCCCAAGAGACTCCTAACGAGGCCAGATCGTAGAGGTTACAAACAGTCACCAGGAGCGAAAAGAGTGACAGGCACTGGGAGTGAAGGAAAATGCCCTCCTTTATCCAAGATGCTAGAGAAACTAGAAGAAACTCCTGCAGGGCAGCCTGGGACAAATCAAGAAGGACTTTTGGGTGGATGTGGCACGGGGTATGGAATAATAATAATCCTCACCCTGGTCCTTTGCTCCTGGCTGTTTAAAAGATTGTCTGCATCCCACAGAGAGATGTCCCTTAAAGTCACCCAGCTAGTTAGAAACTGAGCTGTCATCAGACACCAGATTCCTGCAAATCCAAAGCTGCCCCACTCTCAACTCAACTCAGTTAACGCTGAATTGTTGATCTTTAAATTGCATTTCAGAGTGTCTTAATCTCTGGCACCAATTGTACAAACAAGCGAGGGCCCAGGTCACCAGACACTGGAGGCCCCCAAGACATGCCCAGTGAGAGCAGGTGTGTGGTTTTCGATAAGAAGCTTTTGTTTTGCATGCTCACCTTAAGTTGTGTGTGTAGGCTTTAAACTGTCCATTCTTGGTATTTTTTCCCCATTTTATTCCATAGCAGCCACCCACCAATAAGCATTATTTTTTTTTAAATTCTGCCCATTTTCCTGTACCAATCGCATCTCTTCTGTCATTGGGTCAACTCTGCTGGGCTTTGTATACCTTGCTTTCTCTGTCCTAAACTTGAAAGGCCATCACATTAGCCCAGAGCAGTCGGATTACTGCGGGAATGCTGCCCTCTGCAGGCCACTGACGTGCATGGCCCTTTGAGAGGGAAGCCTGACTAGAATTCGGGCAAAGAGTAACAGCTGTTATGGTCTGACTTCTTTATGTGGATTTTCTCATTTAATTCTCACAAAAATCCCATGCGGGTAAGCATTATTATTACCTTCATTTTTTAAAAGAGAAAGTCGAGTCCCAGAGGGGGTTGGTAACTTGTTCAACACAATTGGAACCCAGGTGGTCTCTTTCCAGTGTCTGCACTGCTAACTCCCAAAACGGGAAGATAACTAACAATTTTTGAGCAACTTAACCATGACAGGCATTGCATACATTACCTCGTTAAATCCGTCAGCCAACGTTAAGCAAATTAACTAAAATAAAACTCATTTCCTTACCTGTGGTCTCGCAATCATAAGGTGGATCTTTCTAGGTCCGAAGCACTGGCTTCACCCCTGTGTCACTCATGCACCCACATTTCCCTTCAGGAGACCCTTGCTGAGGGCACAGTCCACTCTCGGTCTCCAGCTGCCGCTCCGTCAGAACCACCGCAGGAACTGCACCGGGGTTCTCCCAGCCAATATCTGACCGCGGGCCCCAGACCAGAGCCTGGCCATCTCTGCCCAGTTCAGGACTCCTCTAATGTTGCTGGAGACTCCCCATCGGCCTGGCCCAGGCTCTCTCATTGGTGCACTGCAGTCGGAGTCCTACTTCCTTCCTGCCCTCATCTTGCAGGTGTCAGAACAGCACTGTGATCTGAGGGTCTCCGCCCACACCTGCTCCCGCCTCCTTCATCTTTCACAGCTGTTATCCCCAGTAAATTCCAAGCTCCTCTCCTCTCCACTTCTCAGAGGACCCAAACTGACCCCATGAGCAGTTCTGATCATCCAAGAACACTTTTTCCTTCAATGGAGCCATCAAAACTGCTTATTATCAAGTCCCGTATATGCAGAAAGAACAGTATCAAGAAAAGAAAACGTCAAAATCCCATGCAAATGTTGGATCTCTCCATGTGTACTACAGGGGCCCATGGAGCACCCAGGACCAGACCAACCACTGGTACTAGGGGGTGGCCACTGTCTGTGGAGGCCCCAGACCCTGAGATTCTTAGCCCACCTCCTACTACCCCACAGGAGATGGCCCTGGCAAAACTGTGAAGGGTGCAGGGTTTTTTCCCACACCCTGCTTACCCAAGAGCCCAGTTCCTTATGCTGGTGTCTCCTGATCAGTTTCTAGGTGTGGAATCCCAGATGGAGCTGTCCACCTGGCATAGAAAGTCACCCTCCAGGATGTCCTCGCCTCCCTTCCCACCCCCTGCCCATCCCTAGATCTTGTCTTCCATTCACCTATCCATGTAACACAGACCAGGTACCCCGGTGGTCGGCATCAATCTGGGCAATTTGGGGATCCACCTGGGTGAATCGGACACTGATCTGACTTTCCGTTGCTTGCACTGAGTGAAGGAGATTGGTGGTGAACATCAATGACTACCTGGCAGAATAAACACCCGGGAGAAGCAGCCGTGCAGAGGGAGCAGTCTGGGATCTGTAATCAGAAGGCCCAGACCAGAGTCCTGCATTTGCCATCTTGGGCAAGTTACTCTCCCTCACCTAGCCTTGGTTTCCATGTCTATACATGAAGACCAATAGAACAGTGTGTTCTCACCACAGGCCATATACTGTGTCAGATAAGGAGGCTTTGAAGTCCGGCAGACCGGGATTGGACCCCTGGCTGGATAAACTTGAGCAAGAGAGCTAGCATCTATGTACCTCAGTTTCTTCATCTGTATAATGGGCACACTAACACAACTCATGGTGTTGTTATGACCATAAAAGTAATGTGCATGTAAAGAATCTGTTCTTGCCAGGCCAGCATGGCTCAGTGGTTGAGCATGAACCTATGAACCAGGAGGTCTCGGTTCGATCCCCAGTCAGGGCATATGACCGGGTTTCAGAGGCATGCAGGAGGCAGCTAATCCATGATTCTCTCTCATCATTGATGTTTCTATCTCTCTCTCCCTCTCCCTTCCTCTCTGAAATCAATAAAAATATTTTCTAAAAGAATCTGTTGTTTAGTAAATATGAAATACGTGGCAGCTATTCACCAGAATGTTTGGTAAGAATAAGAAAAGATCATATATGGACAAGTGCCTTGTAAGGTAACCTGGTCAGACAGAAGTTAGTTAGTGCTGTTGTTATAAATGCCACAGAAGGAATGGAGTAAGGGGTCTGGAACTCCAAGGTGAGGGAGAGAGGAGTCAGGCTTGGTCAGGCCGAGGCAGGGGTGAAGGCAGGGCAGATGTCCAGACCAGCAAAGGCAAGAAAGCGCAGGGCCAGCTTGGGAACCTGCCCGAAGCCCCATTCCCTTAGGGCCTTGTTGGGTGAGGACAAAAGAATCAGAAAGAGGAAGCCCAGACAAGGTGTTAATGAGAGGACTGCATGGAGGAGGCCAGCTATCTCACGCCCTGGGCAGCTTACCTACCCAGGAGTTTACGATCACACTGGGAGACAAGACACAGGCTGTAGGCCAGCCGTGGGCAAACTACAGCCCGCTGCCAGATCCGGCCCATTTGAAATGAATAAAACTAACAAAAAAAAAAGACCGTACCCTTTTATGTAATGATGTTTACTTTGAATTTATATTAGTTCACACAAACACTCCATCCATGCTTTTGTTCCGGCCCTCCGGTCCAGTTTAAGAACCCACTGTGGCCCTTGAGTCAAAAAGTTTGCCCACCCCTGCTGTAGGCACTGCTGAATAACACCCAAAGCTCTGTGAAAAGGAGGAGAGAATGGGAGTGTGGCTACCAGAGCTCCAAAATCATTTCCCCAGGGACAGCAGAATGAGCACATTTCATTCGATAAGAGAGAGAAGCAAGGGTGACCCAGACAGAGAGAGCCAAACGCTGGGAGGCAGGTATAGCCCCACCAGCAGCTCTTTATATTTGCATCACACTTTCCAGATGTTCCCCTGCATTTGCCTGACCACCATGCATAGCCCTGAGGTGGGACTAGAAGGATGGCCATCCCTTCAGCGGGCTGTTCCCTCCACAGCCCTTCCCCGCCAGCCTGGTTGGGGTGGGTGTGGATGGTGCAGCGGGGATGGAATTTGAGAGAAACAGATTCCGAGACACCAGTGTTCCCACTTGGGAGCCACGGGAAGGCCGAGCCCACGATCAGCATTGTTTCTCGCCTCCCTGCCCAGCTGCACATTCCGGCCGAGGCCATGTGTAAATGCACACAAACCACCTCGCCCCTCCTCGGTGAAACGCCTGCTCAAAGTGTTCTGATTATAAGTTTGTTTTCGCAATAAATACCAAGGTACCTATTGGACATTTTTAGTAACCACTCACATCTCTGGAAATGTAACAAGTTTAGTGCCCATGGCACTGTGTTTAATTTGCTTATTGTGTTGGGGAGATGGCTGATGTCAGTGCTCTCGATAAAGAGTGTGGGCCCCATCACCCCTGCACTTTGACCTGCCGCTGCGGCATATGGAACAGACGCACGACCACCGCTTGGGTCTCCGTGCAGTCCAGCCTGGCCTTGACCTTCTGAAAGACTACATACTATTTAGGTACAAATGACTTTCCTAGTTTTCTCCTTTATAAAAACAGTGATGCTAGTGGGAATGTGGAATGGTGCAGCTACTCTGGAAAACAGTATGAAAGTTCCTCAGAAAATTAAATATGGAATTACCGATGACCCAGCAATGTCACTTCTGGCTCTATGCCCAAAGGAATGGAAAATGGGGACTTGAATGGATTATTGCCCACCCATGTTTACAGCAGCATTATTTACAGTAGCCAAAAGGTGGAAGCAACCGAGTGTCCATTGGTAGATGAATGGATAAACAAAATGTGGTCTATACATACACCACATTCTATGCATACAATAGAGAATTATTTAGCCTTAAAAAGGAAGGACATTCTACCAGGCCAGCATGGCTCAGAGATTGAGTACCAACCTATGAACCAGGAGGTCACAGTTTGATTCCTGGTCAGGACATATGACCAGAGTCAGGCTTGATCCCCAGTGTGGGGCGTGCAGGAGGCAGCCGATCGATGATTCTCTCTCATCATTGCTATTTTTTTATCTCTCTCTCTCCCTCTTCCTTCCTCTCTAAAATCAATAAAATTTTTAAAGGAAGGACATTCTGAGACATGCTATAGCATGGATGAACCTCGAGGACATGGCACTAAGTGAAATAAGCAAGACACAAAAGCATCAATACTGTATGATCCCACTTATATGAGGTACCTAGCATAGTCAGATTCACAAAGACAGAACATGGGATGCTGGTTTCCAGAGGCTGGGTGCAGAGGGAATAGGGAATCACTGTTTAATGGGGACAGAGTTTCGGTTTGGGGAGATGGAAAAAGTTCTGGAGATGGATGGTGGTGAAGGCTGCAGAACAATGTGAATGTTCTCAATGCCCCTGAACTGTATGCTTAAAAACGGTTAAAATGGTGAATTTCGTGTTATGTTTCTTTAACTACAATATTTTTAAAGTTATGCATTCTATTAGTTTTTATGTGTGTATCAGCAGGATAGTAAAGAGGGCATTTCAAAATATTTGTTTTTAAAAGGAAACATTACATGGAGAACAAGGTGTCTAGAGTTTTATGCCCTTGGTGTTTTATGGCGCATTTTATTTTGTCTGGAGACTTTCTGGCACCCCTTGAACCATGTGGAGACACCTAGGCATCACTAATGAAAGGCTGGGGATTGTTGGGGCACAGAATGGAAAACCCCAGGGGACTAAGGAAATATATATTGGAGCTTATGAGGATCGGGGCTGAGGGAAGAGCTACCCAGAGTCAATTTAAGTGGGATCTGAGCTGGCACGTCTGGGACTACAAACATTTTATATTTATGGAGCTTCTCATACTTTACGATGCAAAAACACTCTGCACGTCGAGTCCATTAACAGGAGGGAGCTGCGGCAGAGTGGAGGGGGACGAACTTGGAGGCAGATCTGACTTGGCCACTTAAGAACAGTCTGTGTGATTTAGGGCAAATGCCTTCACTTCTTCGAGCCCCATTTGCCTCCGTCTGCAAGACATGAATATTTACCCATCTTATTATGAATGCCTCCTATTTATCGAATACTACGGGCCTGGCGTTTGTCAGACATTTAACCATTAAATATTTGAAAACCAAAGCAGATGCCTTTGTCTCCAGACATTTCCTCCTGGCTCACGGGAGGGCATCCATGTGACTTCCTAAGCCTCTCTGGCGGCTTTAGTCTCTTCTGCCCAAACGCAGGCAGCCAGGCATGGCCAGGGAGTTAGCCTAGGAGCAACCCTCAGCCAGTGCGGGTCGGGAGCCTGGGGGTAAACACCCAGCCCCTTACCCTGCAGAGTATAATCCAGGAATGGGTCCTAGGGTCTCCAGGAGGCTGGTGAGAACCACAGCTGACAGTTCCTCCCTTCCCTGCCTCACTCGCCACCCTGTGCTTCCTGGAATCAGCTCGCATATAAACCATGTGCACTCAAATACTTGTCTCAGGATCTGCTTTTTTTGCGGGGGGGGGGGGGGGGGGGGGGGCCCAAAGTAAGACAGCAGCTGAGCCTCAGAGAGCTAAGTCACTTGCCCATAATCTGACAGCGAAAGAGCTTGGCCAAACCATCACTGACAGCCCCCCCGAATCCAAAGTCCCTCTGCCTGGTATCTGACCTGGTGGTTGGGGAACTGAGTGAGTACATGCAGAGGAAAAGGAGGTTCACCCTGCAAAGTAACCGATGAGACCGCTCTCATTTGATCCTCATGACACGCCCAAGCGGTAGATGGGCAGGTTAGTGTTATGCCCGACTTTATAGGAAACCAAGGCTCAGAGCCTTGCACCAAGGGACCGGCTAATAAGTGACAAATGACAAGATGATTCTCTGCTTCTCCGAGTCTGTTCTCCACATTTATCTGCCTTTCTCTGTGCCCAGAAGTCAACATTCTGGAGTCCTTCACCCAAGCCCCTCACTCTCTGGCTTCCGGTTGGGTTCAGCCGATAGAAATCACGGGCAGGAAGAGGGAAAGAGGCTGTTAGGCCCCCCACGCTTTCTTTGAGGGGCTGTCATTTTAGTAGTGACAGCAGCCCTCTCCCTGAGCCACGGTCCCTACTCAACCACCTTAATTTAGAAAGAAAAAAAAATTGGATATGCAGATTTGCCTAGGTTTTACTTGAAATCTAAAATCCTGGAAAAGAGGGGAGAAAATGAGCCAAGTTTGCTAAGACCCCAAAACCCTTTGTCAGTGCCAGTGTGCCCTGACCTGCATCCTGGCCACGGTTCTCACCAGGGGTGGGTGGGCACATCCTCCATTGCCTTTCAGTCCATGCCATGACTTCTAGTTCTTGCTGGTCCCAGGTGTTTCTCCTCCCCTGCCCACACCTTTGCAAATCTACACATAATCCTTTTGTGACACAGTCTTCATTAACCACTTGGAGGTGTCCTTCTCTTTCTTTCTGGGACTCTGACTGACCCAAAGGGTTTAGCAACCAGCAAGAGGGGGAGAAAATAAAACTTACGGAGCAAATGCCATTTCTCCAGGCAGGCCCTGTGCCAAGCCCGGTCCATTGACGAGCCTCACCATGATGCTGCCAAGTGGGTAGTATTCTCATTCCCATCTCACAGATAAACAAACTGAGACTCAGTAATGGCACATGGACCCACCTCCAGGTCAGTTAGAATGGACAGTCCTTCTCACTTCCCTTCACCACAAAGACCACACTGTTCTCTAGCCTGGCTTGCCATTATTGTAAATAACTGTTGGGACCAGAGCCCCCCCTTCCCCCCCCCCCCCCCCCTCCCCCGGGCCTTGCCCTGGGCATGTCAGGAAACCCGAGAACACCCTGCCTGTGGCGAGGGTGTAGCATCTTTGTGGCCAATGAGCATTCCATGAATGGAAACAGCCTTTCCCTTCTGCGGGGAGAGGCAGGGTTTCATGTGAATGTGTGATGACTGGCAGGGAGCCAAGAATAAGAGCAGGAAATGGGAGCCCAAGTGAGATAACTGCCATGAACATTGAGGCGGGAGCAGGATAAACAGAGGACTTTCAATTTCACGAAGCATTCGAGAGCTCCTTGGCTTAAGGACGGCCCTTGGGGAGAGCCGGGAATATTAGGAAAAGGGGGAGACAGTCTTGGCAGGCGGGGAGGCTAAGTGCTGGAGGAGCAATTAAAGGGCGGGGCAAATGAGGAGGAAACCGCAGAATAATGCAGAACCCAAAAGCAGGCATCTGAAATGTGCAAAAAAAAAAATTAGACGTTTGTGCTTAGTAGCTGAAAATATTCAAAACAACATTTCGGAATGGGAAACATATGGACTCAAAGGCAGCTGTCATTCGATTTAGCAGCTTGAGAAATGTGACTTGTCCCCATGGGGTTTGGAGGCGGGAATAGTCAGAAAGAAAGAGTTCAGAATTCTAAATGGAGGTGCCGAGTTGAATGGGCACAGAGGGGTTTTCCCCAGTGGCTGACAATCATGAATCAAATCAGAAACGCTGGGTTTCACAAGGTCCCTTAGAATATGCATATTGTATTCTCCCTACTCTACACAAATCTGCAACGTACCCATTACTCATAATTTCCAACTATGTCGCACCTACATTCCAGGCACTTTACATATATTATCCCTAATCTCCCAACAATCCTGCAAGCAATATTGCTGTTCCATTATACAGTTTGAGAAACTGAGGCACAGAGAGTGTGAGGAACTTACTCAAGGTCACATACACAGCTCTGGTGAGAGGCCGAGTGAGGAAGTAAATCCAGCTCCTTCTTTCCCCCAGGCTTTCTAGGTGGCCTGATCCTCTGTTTTCAGAAGGGAGCATCGAGAAATAGAGAGGGGATCAGCATGTCTATGCAGGTGGTGGCCCTAGAATTTGAGTAGAGTTCTGTGGGATCTGGGAAGAAAAATCTTTAAGATTACCAAACAGCGTCATGCCAGCATGGATTTGTGTTTGAGCATCGACCTATGAACCAGAAGGTCACGGTTCAATTCCCAGTCAGGGCACATGCCTGGGTTATGGGCTCAATCCCCAGTGTGGGGCATGCAGGAGGCAGCAGATCAATGATTCTCTCTCATCATTGATGTTTCTATCTCTCTCTCCCTCTCCCTTCTTCTCTAAAATCAATAAAAATATATTTTTAAAAAAGATTACTAAACCCACTTCCTATTTTAATGCCATGTTGATCCTCCTAAGATCTCAAAGCAGTGCAACAGGGTAGATTTTTCAAACATAGTAGTCCATATTCCTGCCATTCATGTATTCATTCACTCAACAAACATTTTTCAAGTGCCAAGAACTATGTACTAAGAAAATATTTTTCCAGTAAACAACGCAAAGGTGCTTGATTCGTATTTCCTTTTGATTTGATTTTTTATTTTATTTTAGCACATTTCAATGTAATTCACTGCATCAGGTCCTCAAATGCTCCTCCAGAAACCCAGTTCGACTAACAATCAGCACACTGCTATCTTTAGCGCTTTTATGATGGAATAGCAGTCCTTGCTTTTCACAGTAGCAATTGTGTTTTCTGTTCAGTAACACTGGCGGCTCTGAAAGCATGTATTTCCTTTAGCAACTATGAATGGTAAAGGCCTCCTATAGTATTCCCCTGTCTGAGCAGAGGAGGGCAATTGAAAGGGTGCTTTGTAAAGGCTCTGGAAAAAAACATGGGTTTGGCTGGAGTTTTATTAGAAATCTACAAACCTGGGAAGGGGGAATAAAACTATATAAGTTTGCCAAATCCCAAAACATTTTCCCCATTTGTTCAGACCAAATGCCAGGTTCACGCTGGCCTACTCATCAATAAATGTTTGCTCTGTAACAAATGACTCCTGAAACTTAGTGGCTGAAAACGATAAACGGTTAATATTTCCCATGATCCTGAGGGTCTGCTGGCTGGTGGTCCATCTGCACCTCTCTGGCCAGGGCTGGATGGGCTGGGATGCCACATGCACATGGCTGGGACTCACCTGGGTGAGTGGGGACTCTCTCCTCCCCAGGGAGCTGGCCTGGGCTCCTTCACATACCAAAGAATAGCAACCCCAATGGACAAGCACTTTTCAAGATTCTCTTGTATCATGAAGGCTACTATCTCATTGGCCAGTCACAAGGCCAAGCCAAGGCCAAGCCAAGGCCAAGCCAAATCCAAGTGGAGGAAAAACAGGCTCCACTGCTTGATGGGCAGGTCTACAAATTATTGTGGTCATTTTTTTTCTTATTCCCTCAGCTGGGAGTTTTGCTGACTGAGAGCCCTGAGCTGCCAGCCCTCTTAGAAATTGTTCCTTTTTTTTTTCCTAAAGAAAGCCACCTCAGACAAGGACACTCCTCCTTCCCAGCAGAAGCCCACAATGGTAACTGGTCAGTACTGGCGTGGTTCCTTGTCCAAACTGGAGACAACTGTGAGGGGTCATCCCAGTTTTGTCGTTTCCCCAATGGTTAGCCACGGCCTTTGTTGAACCTGACTTTCAGTCCAACTCCTCCTCTGCTCAATCCTGCTTTTTCCCTCCAACCAGAGGCGTCCATCCTGAGCACTCTCCCCATGAGAGCTGCCACAGTCTGATCGCTGTCCCAGCAGCTGCTCCTTGGGGACTCCCACCTGCCAGTGGGCACCAGGTGTCGTCTGAGAGAAGAGATGCTAACATGGAACTGGGACTGGATCACCTACCAGCCAACAGGGTAGGAGAAGCCCAATCCTGTTGACATGTGGAGTTGACATGTGGTAAAAACGCCACTGGTGGTAAAGCAGAATGGGATGCTGGGAGAAGAAAAGGTACTAGAGGGTGTGACGTATCAAGCTTCTGAAAAATATGGAGGAAATAAATAGTCATTATAAGAGCAATGGAATAGAATGGCTGTTGCTTGAAGATAATGTATGCTTTGGGAAAAGATAACCAAAGACTGAGAGTGGCCCCATGTAAAGAAATTCCATCTCCTGGGGCCAACGAAGATTAAATTCTCAACCAAAAAGTGGAAGGAGTTGTGGCTCCTGATGCTTTTGTGAGCTCAGATTTTTACATGAGAGAAATATATTTCTATCTAATTCAGCATGTCATTATTTGGGGTCTATTTCATATCTACATTGTTGAGATTGAATGTTGTGTCCCCAAAAATTCATAGGTTGAAGCTTGATGCCCAATGTGATGGCAGTAGAAGGTGGGACTTTGGAGAGGTGGTTAGGTAATGAGGATGGAGCCCTCATGCATGGGATTAGTGCCCTCATAAAAGAGACCCCAGGGAGCTCCCTCACTCCTTCCACCACAACAAGAAGTCAGCAGTCTGCAACCTAGAAGAGGGCCCTCATCAGAACTTGACCATGCTGTCACCATGATCTTGGACTGCAAGCTTCCAAAACTGTGAGCGATAAATTTCTATTATTGATAAGCTACCCAGTTTATAGTATTTTGTGATAGCAGCCCAAATGGACTTAAGACGTACCTTAACCATCATCCTTGAGCTTACTTCCAATCGACCTTAACGGAACACAGTTGAGGATTCCAGTATGGTGGGCATGTGGCACTAACAATGTGGTGCACACACGGGCACCAGCTGCAGGGCTGGCTGGCTGGCAAGTACAGCACAAGCTGCCCAGTCTTCAATTTCCTGAATCCGAAAGGTTTATAAATGGAAAGACTCTCTTTGCTCCACACTTGCCTCAGCCACACCTGTGTAAGGAATGTGCTGGATGATTTGCTTGTTGAGTTTAATACTTGACAGTTCTTCTTCTAGGTAACATCTGCATGACCCTGGGCAAGGTTGGCCAAGGGGAGGGTGGGACCACAACAGCCAATGACTGAGAGGAAAGGAAGGCATGTGGTAGCATTTCTAAGGTGCTGATTTAGCACAGTCCTTTTTCCTTCGGATGACAAGCCATTTGAGAAACAGAAAGTTGAGTTCGATAAGGACCAATGTTATCAGCTTTATGGCTGCTATGGATTAGATATGAAGCCGAAAGCAGGAGTCTACTCCTTCCCTCCTGGATTAAATTTACATCCTCATTCTCAGGTATAACTGTAGCCTTCCCTACGTTCCTCCCTCTTCCCTTCCTCCTCCTGTTCCCCCCTCTCCCCCAGTTCCAGGCAACTCCTTCCAGATGCAAGACCTGCCCTGGCTGCTTACTTCATGCAGAAGGCAGGTGCAAATACACACACAGTGTGTGGATGAAGCCCATCTCTGAGAGAGCTAAGAAGGGGATATACCATATATGCTCACTTCCCCTGGTCTCAATCTCACCCAGGAGCTAGCACCACCTCCCATCCCCCCACCACCACCCCCAGGAGAGAGATTAGTAAGAGCAGTGTAGTAAGTACATTGTTTTATCAAAACAGAGAGATATGGAACTCCCTCCAGCCCCTTCTCTCACCTCCCCCTCCTAGAAGTCACGGCTGGGCAGGGCAGGTATTCCAAGTTACAGCACTGGCCCTGGATGCGGAGGTTAAGATTTCTATTAAATAATCATAACATTTACATATACCATTTGTTGAATACTCACTAGGTGCAGACATTGTGCTAAACATACAAATGGCCTGAAAAACTTGGCCTCAATCTGGGCTCCCATCAATATGCCAGGAGTAGGGAGGGGATTGTTAAAAACCCAGAAGCCAGTTTGAAGAGGCTTCTACTGGCCAAAGATGATAAAGTTTGAGCATAGTTAAATAAAATAACTGTAATGGATTGAAACCCATCAAGTATATTTAAATCTATGAGTTTTAATAATACTTCTTAAAACCCTAATTCTTCAATGTTGGAGGATGCTAATGCTCTAACTCCATATTCCTACAGTTAGTAAATAAAGAAAAAGAATCAGCATTTATTCTGATTTTTCCATGTGGACTATGCCATTGGGTGACCAAATGGTAAATGAGGTGAAGTTTCTTTTTTAAAGGGTATTCTACCTAATAAATGAAGAAGGAATCAGAGAACCCAAACCTAACCATTTTGCAAGATCTAATAAATTAATTTCAACATGAGCACCAACGCCTGCTATACCCACAGAAAGAGACAACCAGATATTTCATGCCTCTGGTGGAAGAACACAGAACCACCTACAAAGATACGATTAAGACTCTCTAATCAAATGCTAATATATACAGGGATGTCCCATCAGCAAGTCCCAGTGGGAAACTCTACAGGATAAACAACTCAACTTCTTTAAGAAGTAAATTGCAAGGGGGGAAAAAATAGATGTGGGAACAGAAATCTAAGGATTTTGCTAACAAATCACAATACGTGGACCTTATTTGGATGCTGACTCAAGCAAACTGTTAATGAAAAAAACCTTTAAGACATTTATGAGACAACTGGAAATATAAACACTGGCTGGATTATTTGATGACATTAAGGAATCATTGTTAATATATTTAGGTGTGATTGTAGGGTTGTGATTATATTAAAAGCAAACAGTTCTTATATTTTAGAGATGTACACTAAAATATTTACAGATGCAATAATATGATCTGGAATTTGCTTCAATAAATAATATTAGAAGAGATTACGTGGCAGTATAGATAAATAAGTTTGACCATGATTTGATCATTGTTGAGGCTGGGTGATGGGTACATGAAGATTTATTGTATGAGCCTCTATATTTTTATGAATACTTGAAATTTTCCACAATGAAAGTTAAAAGAAAAATATGTGAAGGGGCCTGATTTGAAGAGTGGGTAATGGCAGAAAAAGTTAGTGCCTCTGAGCCTTATGTTTGGGTTAGAGTAGGTCCTTAGCTAGTGGGTGGGGTCCCCAAGGAGTGGGGAGGAAGTGCTAGGCAAATAGCCAGGCCCATCCAAGGAGTATACCAACAGCACTAATACTGGGGTACAATTCCAAGAACCAGACAGACCTAGCGAGAGGTGGGGGAGACCAGCATGGTAGACATATAGACACTTGCTGTTTATGGTTGTCAGACTGATTTCCAGACCCTAACCCCTGGCAGACACAGGGCACTCGATGTACTGCCAACACTTTGTAGATTAATTCCAGAACTGGGTGAGACAGAGCTTGCCAGTGAAGGTCCCCCATGCCTACAGCCCAGCTCGGCAGGAGAAAGGCAGGCAGTAATCCTGCAGAGCCTTAACGCTACAGGGAGAACTCTGAGACAATTTCCAGGTTGAATGGGGCTGAGCATAATAGAAAGGTTTGGTTGCCCAGCTTCCCTTTCTGGGAAGAGCTCTCAGTCTCTGTGTGGCTCAGGCCGCCATGTTGAAACCTCATGACGCCACCCCTGGGCCACAGCTGACTGATCCAAGAATGCACACCTAACCCAAGGGGGAAAATTCATAGACTGAGCCTAGTGCATCACAATCCTCCTCAAGAGTTGGAACTAGTGAACTAAGAAACCAAGATTAAGAACTGCAAACCACACCATCAGAAGCAGAGGCATTGGACTTAGAAGGTCATTGCAATGGACTTAATTTAAGTCTCCCTCCCACCCAAATTCCTATGTTGAAACCTAAGCCCCACTGTAATGATATTTGGAGGTCTGGCCCTTGGGAGGTAATTGAGTCATGAAGGTGTAGTCTTCATAAATGAGATTAGTGTCCATCTAAAAGGGAACCCAGAGAGCTCCCTCACCTCTCTCCGCCATGTGAGGACAGAACAACGGCTCAGCAGTTTGCTAGCTGGCAGAGGGTCCTCACCAGAACCTGACCAGCACCCTGACATCTGACAACCAGCATCCAGAACTGAGAAATGAACTTCTATTGTTGATAAGGCACCAAGTTTGTGGGATCCTGCTAGAGCAGCGTGAACAGACTAAGCCATGTATTCCCACCATGCATGTGGACTGGCCCCAGTTTACCTGTGTGACTTTGGGCAAGTTACTTAGTCTCCTTGAAGCTCAGTTCCCTAATCTGTAAAGTGGAGAGAATAAAGGTAACTATATCAATGTGATTTTCATGAGGATAAAATGAAAATATTTATAAAATACATATTAAAAGTTCAGCCCTAGCTGGTTTGGCTCAGAGCATCGGCATGTGGACTGAAGGGTCATGGGTTGGATCCTGGTCAAGGGCATGTATCTCGGTTCCAGGTTTGATCCCCAGCTCCAGTGGGGTGCATGCGGAAAGCAACCAATCAATGTATCTCACTCACATTGATGTTCCTCTCTGTCTTTCCCCCTTCCTTCATTCTCTCTAAAAAATCAATAGGAAAAATATCATTGGGTGAGGATTAACAACAACAAAATAATAATAATAATAATAGTAGTAGTAGTTCAATAACTATAAGCTCTTATGTGTTTTTTTTTTCTGGTAGAGTTAATACTACCCTTGGTTAAGGCCACATGAGAGCAATGGAAGCCCATCAGAAGGGACAACTAGTACCAGCATGAGTTGGGCACCGCTCAGCATCAGGCACTGTACAAAGAAAAGACGTGACAAGTACTGAAACCTCACAACAACCCCAGAGCCTGGCAGTGCTTACTTCACCAATGAGGAAACCGAGGCACAAATTGATTTGCCAGAAGTTTTAGAAGTGGCGATGGTGGGAATGAATGTCAACATTCTGCCTCTGAGGCTGCACCCTTAACCACTCTGTGAATACCTCATTGTGTAGATGAGGAAACTGAGGCTCAGAGATCACTCAACCCTGAGAAATAGGGGGAGAGGGAGAGGGAACCCCTGCACTGCCTGCAAGCCAGAGGTGATGTGGCCCTAAAGTCCAACTCCAGTTCCTGGGAGGTCCCAGCATCTTTGTTTTCCAGTGAAATTACCTGTTGTAGCCCTTGAGGGAGCACCACTCATTTGAACAAAGTTTCCTATTGTTCATTCTGAGGAAAACAACAGGAATCTTGAGATGCTCCGTCACCCACATTAGAATCTGGGTACTAACCCTCTGCTTAAGTGGCTCTGGTGCCAGGAAAAACATCATGTAATGGATATTACAACTCAAATGTCTGCTTATTCTAATGGCAGTTCATTCTGTCCCAGCCCCATCTAATGGCTGCTTCTACAAGGCATCCCCATTAACCAGAATAAACTCTCCGCTCTCTCGAACAAAGAAGACCTTGACCGAGAGAGTGGTCAACACGTGGTCAGGACAAGCTGTGGTGTGGATAATTCCCTTTTGAGAAAACATCCCTTCAGGCACGAGTCACAGAATAAACAGAGACAGGGAAAAACCCCTAACAAGACAAAACTTGGAAAGCCAAAATGTTAAAAATGGAGCGAAAGAGCTTTTTAAATAAGACCAGACTAAAAAATAAAGACCTCTTCCTTCGCCCTGCCTGTTTTTCCACCCACAACCTCCAACCCCTCACATTTTTCAAAAAGTCATTAAAGAAAAACTATAAACTTTTCCATCTGAGACAAAAGTTGTTAAATGGAGAGAGAAAATGTTGCAGAGAATACCAGTTGTCAAATGTCTGCAGCTAACTGGTCAACCTTAGCCGTCTCTAATTTCATCGCAAGAGAAACCACCAGCCCCACACCCCAGAACCAACACTGGGAAACTATATAATTGCCCATAAAACTTGGAAAGTTGACATGGATTTTAAAAGACAGGAGATGATCCTCTTTAAATAAAGCCCCAACAAAGAGTAAAATAGGCATTTTGTTTTAGTTTAGAGAGGGAAGTACTGTAACTCCAAAATGAGGCAGCTCTGGGACCACATCAGGACACTGCCATAGCAGCTAGTGACCTTGAGCAGATTACTTAGCCTCTCAGTGCCTCAGTCTCTTCATCTGGATAATGAGGGTGATAAAAATAGAAGGTACCGCCCAGCCAATGTGGCTCAATTGGTTGAGCGTCATCCCATGCACCAGGAGATCGCCGGTTGGATTCCCGGTCAGGGCACATGCCTGGATTGTGGGCTCAATCCCCAGTAAGGGGCATGTGGGGAGGTGGCCAATCAGTGTTTCTCTTTCATTGTTTTTCTCTCTCTCACTCTCCCTTCCTCTTCTCTAAAATCAATAAAAACTTTTTTAATAGAACATACCTCCAATGGTGGCTGTGAAGATTCATGACTGGTGGCATATTGGACACACCCCATAGACATTCACTATCACTCTTTATAAGAAATATAATTCTATAATTATTATTATTATTGTGACTATTATGACATGATTGTAAGTAGGGAAACCAATGTTGCCCTTAGAGTTTATGTGACCATGGAAACCTTAAAAACAAAATGGGGGCAATTCCCTGGTCCCCAGATTCCAGAACGTGGGCATTGTAGGGAGAAAGGTGTGAGCTTTCTCGGCAGAGTCCTTGGATCTTTTAGAGGGCACTCCACAGCAAGGGTGCTGAAGAAGAAGAGAGGGAGGGAGGATGAGAGGGGGCAAGAGTGGATACTGGTTGAGCACTTCCTCAGTGCCAGGATCTGGACTGAGTCTTATATCACACGCACATGTGCACACACACACACACACACACACACACACACACAATCTCACTTAATCCTCTCAATGAACCCTTACAATGAATGAGGTACTATTATTATCATTCCCATTTTACAGGTGAGGAGGTTGAGCTTTACAGACATCCCGTGACTGGCTCAGGGTGACATATCAAATACGGGAAGGAACTGAGATTTGAACCTGAGTAGCCTTCATGACTATACGGTACTTGTCTTCTGAAAACACACAGGCATCTCCCTTCTCCTGACTCTGTATTCTCCTCCATAAAATGCGATGTGCACTTGAGGCCTTTGTAACACTCACATCCCATGGTTCTTTATATTTTGTCAGTGTCTTCAGCTGGAATCACCATTTTCCAGCCAAGGGAAAGAGGATATGGGCCCTACACAAGCATGACTTTGTCTCTTGGGCTAATTACAAGTAAAATGGAAGATAATATTGTAGCCAGCACAATATGGGTGCCCCACAAGGTGTCATCCTGAACAGAGCAGAGAGGGGCAGGAGTCTCACCAGGAGCAGAAGCACTGGCGTTGAGCATACTGAGTCCTCAAATGCTGATATAGACCCTGAAACCTGTGAAGGACAGGAAAAAAACAAAGACAAGGCACCTAGGTTCTACTGAAGCCCCAGCCTGTGCCCGGTCTGTGAGAACTGAGAGCCTCGAGGAGCCTGAGCTGCTGGAGCACATTCCCAGTGACTTCGAGGCATGATGAGAGCATAGAAAATAAGATGTGTGAACTGGGAAAAGATAAAGAGGCCTCAGTGTCCTAGATACCATCCACTGGGCTCAAATACATCCTCTCAGTTACTCTTCACAGCAATGGGGTAGGCATCATGGTCTCCATGTCACAGATGAAAAGGCTAAAGTTCAGAGACATTAAGCAACATGCCCAAGGACACACAATGAGCATAGAGTAAAGCAGGAGAGCAACCAATGGCAGCTCCTCACTGAAGCACCGTGCCACCCTTCCCCTGGAAGAGGGAGCTCACTCTCTAAAAAGGTGGGCTAACTGCTAGAGGATGCCAGCAGGGGCATAGATCCAGGGAATGCCCTCGAAGCTTCAGAAGCGAATGCCCTGTGCAGTGGAATGAATGGCAACATCCATTGGGAGTGGCTGACATACCCAGGATGCAGGGCGTTATTGCAGGTAGAAATGACCACCAGGGCGATTGTACCCAGGATGCCAGGGCCAGAGATGGAGAGCAAGAGAGCTGCCTGGGATATTCGAGTAAAGGCTTCATATATGCACCCTCACACCTAGACACACACACAAACACACACACAAACACATGCACACACACACAATTGACACATCTCAAGCCTCCTCAATATAGACTTTCCTGGAGGAAGGTAGAATTTGTTGAATAGCCTGTGTTTTTGTTGTCACTGAAGTTCTGGTTGTAATGAGCAGTGTTTTGAGTTCTTCCAGGTGGGGAAGCAATGCTTGATGTTGAGTGACCTGCTGAAACAGGAGTCCCAGAAACCCTAGGTGGGGGCTTGGGCCAGCAGGTAGCTTCTATTCTATTGCCCTCAGCTTTCCAGATGCTGCCCTGGCAAAAGGGTACTGATATGTCAGGAAGCCTCCTAGTGCTATGGTTAAACAAACCAGCTTTGGAATCCCACTGCCCTAGGGTCAATTCTCTCCCCTGTACTGAATAACTGCCTGACCTTGAATAAGTCCTCACCAGTCAGAGCCTCCGTACCCCATCTACCAAATGGCAGTAGTGGTCCTCAACCCCCTGGGATGCAGAGCACTGGGTGAAATAATGCAGATACACCACTTAGCTGAGTCCCTGACCCAGAGTAAATATGAAGTAAAGGGTGGCTCTAATTTTCATTGGAATACAGAGCATTTTAGCACAGAAAAGGATCAAGCCCATCACAGCCCCCAAAACAAGAACATCAAAAGAAGAAACTTCAAGATCAATTGGAGATTAGAACCGACACACTGCTCACATAAAAAAAAAAAAAATGTCCAGATGTTGAGGCTAGGGGGGGACAAAAGTGCTGATCCTAATGAACATAATATTCCCAACCATCGAAAGTGAACAACTTAGGCAAACATTTCCGGATGTTCATTAGAACTCAACAGGGTAACTGCCGAAAATTCAGGAGGAAGGACAGGAGTTCATGCAGTGCCCACAAGTCTGCCAAAAGCCTTTCCAACAGTTTGACTCTCAACCACACATCCTTAATTGAAAAAACACCATTTAAAAAGCCATCTGAGAAGGCATTGGCCAGGAAAGGAAAGTCACTTTCCATAGGTCAGCAAAGAAGAATCTAGTCTCTACAGCCAAAGCCTCCCCACTACTCCTTTCACCAATTAGTAAAAACACAACCTTGATCTCAAAGCCAAAATAAACTGCGTCCTCCATATTTTTTAACTTTCTACATATTAGTATTATTTTTTAATATATATTTTATTGATTTCAGAGAGGAAGGGAGAAGGAAAGAGAGATAGAAATATCAATGATGAGAGAGAATCACTGATTAGCTGCCTCCTGCATGCCCCCTACTGGGGATCCATGTGCCCTGACCGGGAATTGAACTGTGACCTCCTGGTTCATAGGTCAATGCTCAACCACTGAATCACACCAGCCAGGCTCTACATATTATTATTAATTATTATAATTAGCTGTGCTTCCTACTGGTAGGGTTCACCAATATGATTATCTATCTCACTACTTCATGTTTTTCAGTTGTATCAATTCTACTGTATTTCATCTATTTTAGTCAATGATTTCAACCAATGCATTTCTCAAAACTATTCTTCCCACTAGATTCTGTTTCATGATTTTCTTCTTCTTTTTCATTTCTATTCTAGTCCCTTACCTAAGCTGGGGTCCTTCCTTTGTTTATTTTAACATCTGTGTCTGTTCTAATAATTTTGCTTCATGTATACGCTTAGTCCAGTTTCTCATCTTTTCTTTTGAGGTCATTGTACTCCTTCAGTTGTAATCTCTAGGTGTCTTCTTATTTTGGCCTGTGAGTTCATAGTCCTCAAAAGTTTCTGTCATGCTACCTACAAAAGGGTGAAAGGTCAAACCCTAGTGTATCAGCCAAGATGCTTCTAGGAGACAGAATGAGACAAGCCCTAGGATGAAGAGCTTGCAATCACTCCTCTTGGTCTCACCCACCAAGACATTCTTTTGGCCAAGACCTTCATGCCTTCAAAGACAAACAATATTGGGAGGAGTTTTGGAGAAATGGAACACATAGAAAATCAATCACCAGCCTGTTTCCTCAACTCTTCATCCCATCAGGGCTTTTGTTCTGTCCTAGTTTACACCCGCACCATGGTCGTGGCTGTTTGCAGTTGAGGGGCACACAGTGCTTGTCCTGAGTCAGTGGTGGAGGAAGACAAGGGCAGAAATGTAACCAGTTTTATGTAATTTATCTGAGCACGTGGCCCTCTGACCCAGACTGCCACCTCCACCCCCACTCATCCCCCACTCTCTCCCTTCCCCCTCCCCAAACCTACAGCTCAAAGCAGCTTTCCATCTCCCCAGAGCTCTCTCATAGAGCTTTGTTGTATGTTTGGTTGGTTGGATGCTATTGTTTTTTTCTTTTTCTTTTTTTTAATTTCCTATATTCCATGCTTTCCTCTATAATTTTTTCAGAATTGATTGGGGGTCAGGTTACAGGTGAAGCTGGAAGCTTGTGCTAATTTAACATCTTGGGAGGATATGGAAATCTCTTATAGAACTTTGTATATACAATAAGATCTTGTTACCAAAATGACTCCAGAGATTGCCAATCAAAAAAGGATGGTTAAAGCAGGGAATTCTTTTTTAATGATGCATTCATATCTTAAGTATTTCAACTTAAAACAAACAAACAAAAAATCACACACACACACAAATCCTGAAATACTCTGCTATTGCTACTAAGAGGCAACCAGTTCCTTTTCTTTTCTTTTTTATTTTTTTAAGAAAAAAAAACAATAGAAAGAAAGGAAAGTGGTATAATTTGGTGGTGTTTGGGCCAAGGATTTTTCTTTGGACATTAATCTGATGATTGGAGTTGCACTTTTTCTTCCTAGCATAAATCACAACCATTTTGCATTATCTAAGATATCCTATTTCTGTTTCTTTAAAACAGAATGAGATCTTAAAGATGCTTGTAAATAAATTCTAAATGCTTGATGCATTTTTCAATTGCACAACTATCATGACAGCAATATTTTTAAGCATCTCATTCTTATTTTTTGAAACATTCAGTCTAATTTTTCTAAAATAACCCTTTTTCTACACTCAAGTTTCATCAATTTTTAACTTTTAAAAACATATTTTCTCGATAATTTAGTTGCATTAAGTATAACTGGCTGAATAGGTTTGGCAACAAACACAATTTCCTGTTGGTAAGAACACAATGACTTGGAGAAAAGCACGGGCTTCTGTAAAAGAGCTCAATAGCCATGACTCTTAGTGCACCTTGGGCATCAGTCAGCAATGTTCAGAGAGAAAGGAAATGTGGATGTACCCACGTCCTCCAGTCCCTCTGGCAAGACCGCTGGATGGACATCAGCTAGGAGAGAGTCCACAGTACCTCTACCAGGGTATGATTTGGGAATCAGCTAATAAGTTAGAGATCTCAATTCAAGGCAGACATTCCTATGATTTAAATACTTATCCCCTATTACAATTCAAGTACTTCTGTGGAAAAGAGATATACTCGGTGACTCTCTCTCAGAACGACGTAAGTCAAATATCAGGGGCTGTCTGTGGGTGAATTCTGAAACTCAACTTCATCTTCACAATGATGTCGAGCCCACTCTTTCCACTCTGGTCCTACAGAGACCCATGACTCAGTATGGGATTCTCACCCTGGTTACTCAGATAACCAAATGTTGCTGCTAAGCTACACTGGGCACAATTGCTTCCCTGCCTGGAGGAGGCATCAACAGAGAGAGCCTGAGAGCAGGCCTCCCTGCTGAGAGGCAGCAGTAAGAACAAGGGTCCTAACACTGGCTGCACCACTCCCTGGCTATGTGATCTTGAGCAAGGTACCCAGCCTCTCTGACCTTTAATTTCGCCATATTAAATGAGGGTTTATTTATTCAACAAATGCTAACCAAGTGCCTGCTAAATGTCAGGCTCTGGGTTAGGTCTGGGCATCCGTAATTAACATACATAGTTCCTGCCACTGTTAAGCCCCCGTTTCCACGGGGGAGCACATATTCCAAATTGAGGCAAGAGCTTTGAGGCAGAGTTACAGAATATTATAGGAGAGTATGGGAGAGACTAATTCAGTTGGGAAAGGTCATGGATGATAACTGCATTTACCTCCGAGACTCTTGTGAGGATTAAATGAGATTGAGAGCCTGGGCAGTATCTGGCTTGTGGCCAGAGCTCCATGAATGGTCACTGCTTCTGTTATTCAGCCCAGTAAGATGTCAGCCTTGGGGGTTGGTGAGTGTACAGATGCCATGTTTCCTGCTCAACATGCCATTCCTGTCCTGCATCTCTATGGTTCAGCCCGTCTCAGCTACTGACAGTGGGAAAGCAACTCTCAGAGAGTGAATGGAGGGGACACGTGTTTAAATGGAGGCAATGAAGGAAGGTCTCAGGAAAATCCTGCTATTGCTAATGGGAGGAAACCAGTTCATTTCTTCTTTATTGAGAGAGAAATGGAAAGAGAGAGAGAGAGAGAGAGAGAGAGAGAGAGAGAGAGAGAACACTAGAGTTGAACAAATGAGCATGTCTGTCCTTAACCAAAGTACTCTTGGTGAGAAGAGCTCTTTGAACAACTTGAGGAAGAAGTGACATAAATGGGAGGATCTCAGTAATCATTTACAGCCCGTGAAAAGTTATTCTGGCCATTTCATCCCTGCCTCGGGCTCCAACGAATCCATGTATTCTCCTGAAAGGACCTCTTGCCTAGCTTCACAGCCCAGCTGAGAACCAACACAGGCCAGTTAGTTTGGAGGAGGTGGAGGCGGGGGAGGGAAGGGGAGAGAGAGAGAAAGAGAGACTAACATTTCCTTCTTCCTGATACTGTTCTTCTTTTTCTTTTTTTTCCCCCATTCAATCCAGAAGATATTTGAATCTCAAAACATCAAGGTTAGGAGAAAGATCATCCAATATAGCCAATTTTCAAATGCAAGAGAACACTTTTGTCAAAGGACATTTTTATCCAAAACCCTAATATAGAAAATGGGGAAACAAAATAATATTTTCCCTAGAAGTGTATCATTTTAGCTTCAAGTTATCTGTCAATGAGTTTTATTGAGGTTCCTTTGATGGATCCAACGAAGTATCCTGTGGAATTCAGCATAATGTGAGGCAGTTCAGTCCTATCTGAGCTTCAGCATCTAATTGTTGCTGCTGCCATACAGTTGCAAGAAAATTCTGATTCTCACAATCAGGCAATTTGCCAGTAATTATCATTACAATTTTCTTGTAATCTTTATATTGCGAATGAGAGAAATTCCATTCGACTGAGATTAAGGGGCAAAAAAGTAGAGGGGAGCATTTATCAACTCATACAAGGAAAAGTCAAGGGCTTAAAAAAGGTCCGCATGGCAATAACCATCTCCTCTCTCTCCACCTCTCAGCTCTGCTCTAAGTGGCTTTGTTCTTAAAGAGCCTGCCTGTACTGGAAGGAAGGGTGGCCCCCCAGTTCTAGGCTTACATTATAGTTAAAGCTCATGATCCTGGAAGAAAACAATGGTTTTTATCTCCCTGAAGTGCCGGAGAAAATCCCAGGGCAGATACTGAAAGGGCAGTCTTCCGACACATGCCCTTCTTGGAAAGGATGACTACAGGTAAGGAAAACGGGGAACTCTTACTGGCCAGGTTAGGCTCATCTTGCCATCTTGGTGGGAAGGGACAATATGACATCAGCCCCTCCCATCCATGAGGAATGGGTTTCCACGGGAAAGAGAGCTCCTGTTAGCAGAACAAAGGGAAAAAGGAAAATGTGCTAACGGAACAAAACCCACAGCTACTACAGCTCACTTAACTTACACAAGTAGTTGCATATTTAACAGTTTTAACAGCTCACGCTCCAATCTCAGAATGATGGAACAAATCCAGACCCTGAGAGCAGGAATTTTTGCTCTAATGATGAATAACTAACAACAACAATAGTTCACATTTCTTAATTATTACCTTAGGAGGGATTTGATGAGCAAGGTCTTCAGCCAATTTAAATTTTCCTTCTTTTGGAAAACCAGAACACTCTTCAGATGGATCTTGAAACATTCAACGACATGTGTAATTATTAGACATCTCAATTCCTGTTCCACAAAAGACTTCAAAACTACCTAGTTTATTCTGTTTTAAATGTTGAGTCCAAAACACAACCTTTCCATTACTTTAAGGAAGCTTTAGCTGTTCCTATAGGCAAGGCGAAGCTTGAGCCCTACACTGCCATATTGAAACCATTCCGCTTACTAAAGAAAGCCAGAGCTGTAACAAAAACTTAAATGCATAAATGATCTATGAAATTATATTGTCACAACTCAGCATGTTTTATGTTCTGCTGTTACTACCCAGCTGATCTATGAAGTTATGACAGAGCCTCACCCAGCCTATGCTTGAGAATGGCCTGCACATGTGTTAGAAGAATGTATACATTTGCACAGTTTTAGGCAAGTAGATGAGTGCTGGCCTAAATTATTTCTAAATATTAGTGTAACACCCCAGCCCCACAAGTCAACGAGACTTCCACAAGAATTTTAAATAAATGCAGAGCTCTGGTCCAAAGTTTGCATAAACCATGCAACGTGCATGAAAAGCAAACCGGGGTTGTTCCCCACTTGCTACATTGTGGTAGGTAATGTTTTGTTTCTACAATTCTTTTTGATCACTTTTATTGAGGTATAATTAACATGCAATAAAATGTGCCCATTTCAAGAATATATTTCAATGTGTTTTCTAAATAATTAATTTTTTAAATGATATTCTAGATCAGCGGTTCTCAACCTGTGGGTCGCGACCCCTTTGGGGGTCGAACGACCCTTTCACAGGGGTCGCCTAAGACCATCGGAAAACACATATATAATTACATATTGTTTTGTGATTAATCACTATGCTTTAATTATGTTCAATTTGTAACGATGAAAATATATCCTGCATATCAGATATTTACATTACGATTCATAACAGTAGCAAAATTACAGTTATGAAGTAGCAACAAAAATAATTTTATGGTTGGGGGCCACCACAACATGAGGAACTGTATTAAAGGGTCATGGCACTAGGAAGGTTGAGAACCACTGTTCTAGATTATAATCTTCATCACTTACATAGAATCTAATCTTTCCCATCTTAAAAATACCCTCACTGGCCCTAGCCAGTTTGGCTCAGGGGATAGAGCATCAGCCTGTGGACTGAAGGGTCCTGGGTTCGATTCCCAGTCAAGGGCACATACCTCAATCACAGGCTCAACCTCCAGCCCTGGTGAGGGCACATGTGGGAGGCAACCAATTTATAGTGTCTCTCTCACATCGATGTTTCTCTCTCTCTGTCTCTCCCTCTCCCTCTCCCTCTCCCTCTCCCTCTCCCTTCCACTCTCTTTAAAAATAAATGGAAAAATATCCTCGGTGAGGATTAACAACAACAAAAAATTTAAAAAAAAGTCTTGTTAAAAAAATATCCTCCCTGGGATGATATTAGAAAGCTATCATAATGAAAACAGTTTGGTACTGGAGCATGGTATTAGTTTGCTAGGGCAACACAGTACCACAACCTGGGAGGAACTTACCATCTGACAGGCCTGGAAGCTAGAAGTCTGAAATCAAGGTGTTGAGACGGCCATGCTACCTTTGGAGCCTTTGGGAAAGGATGCTTCCTTGCCTTTTTGGTGGTTTGCAGGCAATCTTGGTCATCCTGTGGCTCATAGATGCATCCAATCCTCCTTTGCCATATGGCTGTCTTCCCTCTGTGCATGTCCGCCTGTGCCTGAATTCCCCCTCTTTGTAAGGACACCAGTTATACTGGATTAAGACCCACGCTAATGACCTCATTTTAACTTGATTACCTCTGTAAAACCCTATTTCTTAGTAAACGAGGTCACATTCAGAAGTCCTGGGGGTTAGGACTTTAACACATCTCTTCTGTGGGGCACAGTTCAACCCGTGACAACCATGCATAACAGATGACATAGAATTTGATCAGAAATTGACCCAAAACACATGCAAAAAAAATTAGAATATGATAAATGTGACATTTCAAACAAGTTGAGAAAAGAGGGATTACTCACTACACGATGTTTGAACAACCAACCAGGTCACCATCTACTGTATCAATAACTAAGTTGTATCAGTACTTTACACATTGGACCTGGTCACTTTCCAGTTCCTGGTTCTAGTCCCTGGGGAAGTCTTGCTGTCCTGTGAGATCTCTAAAATACGTCAGTATCCTTTCAAATCAATTCACTTTTTTACAAAGGGCCTCCCAACTGGGCATTCCTTCTCACAGAAGTGTATATGTTCTTCATAAAAATAAATGAATGAATAAACAAGCAAACAAATAAATAACTTTCCTCTCTGTCATTGTACCTCCTCCCCAATTACATCTGGTTTCTCACCTCTACCTGGAAGTAGGTTATTTGAAGTCAATCGGTCCCTTCTGGATCGTCCAACATTCTGGGCCTCCCAGAAGTGATCAGTCACAGTAGAAACTGTCCTTTGAGGGCCACTTGGAAGTCTGCAAAGCCAGCTAAGACCGCAGCTATTTTAAAACCCAGACATCAAAGTATTTGGATGGTTTCCAGAGTTTCCTGCCTCGCTGCGAACTGCCTTCCAGAAAAGAATCAAATTGTGGACAGGAGGGAAAAGCACCTTAATTGGACCTGCAATTCCCAAGTCTGCTATTGGACTCCTTACTCCAGAAAGGGGGCTTTTTGGAAGCTGGCTTAGTAAAATATTTTTCTGAAAATCGGTGCACTGTAGGGCAGTGCTTAAACCAGACAAAGTATCATTGCAGCTGGAGGCTCTCTTCCAGTTTGCTCCTACATGGACAGTTTTGCTTATCAAATGGTAACAATAGTTCCCATCTATTTGGCATTTATGTGTCTTGCATCTGTACAAAAAGACCCACATGATTACATTTTCGAATTCTCACAACGTCCCCATAAGATAGGTCCTATTATTATTCCCATTTTACAAATGAGGGAACTGAGGCTCAGAGCACACATTTGGGAAGTGACTGAGCTCGGATTGGGACGCAGGCTTGTCTGACTCCGGAGTCTGTGCTCTGGGAATCCTAAACCAGTGTCTAAAGCCAATGGGGGAGAACAGAAATGAGCGGCACAGGTCAGGGGTGAGGCCTGAGGAGTGGTAGGCAGAATGGTGAGCTGGGGAGCTTGCAGTCCATTGGAAGAAGGCACCGACTTTGCAGCAACAGCCAGTCAAGCTCTGTGGGAAGGGGGCCCAGGGTGGCCAGATTTTCCATCTTCAAAGAGAAGCTTGAAATCTGGATTTTTATATGAAGCCTACCAACTTTTAAATGTTGAGAACTGACTCAAATACTTGTAGGAAAACTTTGTGCCGGCAGAAAAAATGGCATCTGCAGTCCACTCTTAGGCAGGAATTCTTGCTCCCCAATCCCCATGTTTCCTGTGGGAGGAATTTTAGCGAGACTACGCCCAACCTCCCGTCTTTCTCCTCTGATTGGTGCATTTGGTGTGCACAGCTAATCTCCTTCCTCCTCAGGAGCCCGCCTGCCCACCCTTGGGCAGTGTGTCACAGGCTGGGTGGGAAAGTCCATCTATTCAGGGGTGAGATAAGCACAAACTGTGTTCGTTGCAAACAGAAAGCCATGTTCTCCTTGGTGTATTAGCCTCCTGTGGCGGCTGTAACAAAGTGCCTTAAACGGGTGGCTAAAAACAATAGAAATTTCTTCTCACAGTGCTGGAGGCTGGACATGGAAAAGCAAGGCGTCAGCAAGGCCGTACTTCTTCTGAAGGTTTTGAGGAAGAATCCTCTTGCCTCTTCCAGACTCTTGTGCCTTCCAACAATTCTTGGCTTGTAACTGCATCACTCCAGTAAATAATGTCTAGTGCATCTCTTTCTCTTCTTATGAGGACATCCATGACATTGAATTTAGGCCTCACTTAATCCTGTGTGACTTCATATAAATTAATCACATCTGGGAAGACCCCATTGTATGGTCTCCACTTTCCAAAATAGGAAACTGAGACACAGAGAAGTTGCTCAAGATACACAGGTAATAATTGGGTATAATTATGTAATAAGCCAGGATATAGACTCCCTGCCTTTGTAAAGAAATTGCTGAAGAATCCTGAAATCTGTGAACATATTAAAGAAAGTATGATGGGGATTACTCCCACTAGCGATAAGAAGGAAAAATAAAGCTGCCATTAGAAGCTAATCCCACTAGGGGGCAGTAGACGCATGCATTACCTAGGCTTGACGCTAGCCCATAGAATTTTTTTTTTAAAGATGTTAAATACTGAAAGTTTTATCGCATATTTTATGCTGATTATTAAGGAAGATATTAATCCAAACTACTTTTCTATTTTCCTTTTACTTTAAAGTGTAGACGACTGCTGTGAGGATTAAACATTATATATGTGAAAGTGTCTGGTAAGTTGCCAAGCAAATGAAAGCACTTTATTCCATCAACATTCAATAAACCGTTGTTATTCCCTCCTGTGAGCCAGACACTGGGCTGCTGCCAGGGGTCAGGGTGTACCAGGCAAGATGTTCACTGAACAATGAGAGACAAGGGCCCACCACGCCACTGTACCACTCTGCACTCACCCTTATTCTGTGTGAAAAGATCAGAGACGGTTCAGGCACCAGATGGTGGTGGCTTGGTCTAGAGTGGGGGCAGCAGGGACAGAGAGAAGTGGACAGGTTCAGTGTTATGTCTGGAGCAACTGGATGAAAGTGCATTTGAAAAAACAATGTGATAAGCACAGTATGAGAGCCAAGTGGCGGAGGAGTGCAGGAGAGGGAGTTTCTGCCTGGAGATGTCATTGGAACTCAGCTTTAATATGAAAAAGAGCCTGCAGGACGATGGAGAGAAATGGAAAAATACTCCAAGAAGGAGAAATACTCTGGACTAAGCTTCCAGGGCATGGAATGTCCCTTTGCCCTTGGAGAATGAGAAGAGGACACCTAGAAAGGCCTGTGGGATGAGATGGAAGGGAAGGAGAGAGAGCCATCCCCCAGCCCCAAATATTCAACACCGAAGACAAGTGGGAGAATAGTTTGTTCCTAAAGGACACAATCTCCTTCAATCACTCCTTCTCAATATACCGCCCTTGAGTAGGGAATTTGGAAATCCCAAGTTATAGATTTTATTCTTTAGCTCCAAAAGGAACTTATTTTGTGACCCCTCCCCATCCCCAACACCAACTCCAATATGTCCTTCAGCAAGAAGTTGGTTCAATAGAAAATCAGTCTTGCTAAGCATTAGGTCCATTTTATAGATTAAAAAATGGAGGCAACAAAGGGGAAGTAGCCCCTATATCAGTTGAAAATATACCTACATCTCTCCCTTTCCTTTTGAAAGATCTTTGTGTTAATAGTTATTCTTCTAGTCTTTTACTCAAGACTCCTCCATATGTAATAAAGATTATAATCAGACATAGGTAGGTGGGTGGCAAGTGTGATTAACATACAATAATCACAAAGTTCTAAATTTAAATAATGTCTAGTTGAAGGAAAACATTAAGGCTTGTCATAATATGGAAAGCACTATTCATTTATAATGAAATTTGGTGAAGTTTTAGGAATGTTTCAATTAACTTTTGAATTGGAATTTTATTTCATAGGCCTGCTTGCTTTTAAAAGACAACCCAAGGGTGGGAAAAAAAAGATGGAGTTTGTCAAGAATCAACCTGAAAAAATTATCAATGGTCAGAGCTCAACCAATGTGAGCAGTAAAATAGTGATGGTGATAAAATGGTGATTGCATTGTAATCTAAAAAACAAAATTAATACCTACGAGTCCATACAGATATAAATAAATGTTTGAATAGATAAATAAATAGGGGAAAGGAACAAATAAATATTCCTTAGAGAAGACTTCCAAGTAGTACATGTGAAGAAATAAGGGAAGTAAAAACCACCATTGGAACACCACAGTAGTAAACGCTGCAGGCAGCACCCGAGGAGGAGTGCTAAAATTAGTGGGCAGCCCTGACCGGTTTGGCTCAGTGGATAGAGTGTCGGCCTGCGGACTCAAGGGTCCCGGGTTCGATTCCTGTCAAGGGCATGTACCTTGGTTGCGGGCACATACCCAGTGGGGAGTGTGCAGGAGGCAGCCGATCGATGTTTCTCTCTCATCAATGTTTCTAACTCTCTATCCCTGTTCCTTCCTCTCTGTAAAAAATCAATAAAATATATTTAAAAATAAAAATTATTTTCGTTGCTACTTCATAACTGTAATGTTGCTACTGTTATGAATCGTAATGTAAATATCTGATATGCAGGATGGTCTTATATATTTAAAAAAATAAAAATAAATAAATAAATAAATAAAATAAAATTAGTGGGCAAACCTTTAAAGAGAAACAGAACGTTTGCAGTCTCAAAGTGTCTCCCCCAAAATACTTACTAATGACCATGGTGCTTTTCTTTTCTTTTTTTGTTAATCCTCACCAAGGATCTTTTTCCATTGATTTTTAGAGAGAGAAGAGGGGGGAGAGAGAGAGAGAGAAAAACATCTGTGAGAGAGACACATCGATTGGATGCCTCCCGCATATGCCCCAAACAGGGCCAGGGATTGAGCCTGCAACTGAGGTACGTGCCCTTGACCGCAATAGAACCTGGGACCCCTCAGTCCTCGGGCCAATGTTCACTGAACCAAACTGACTACAGCCTGTGGTGCTTTTAACCAATGTCCACAAATTCCTTGATACTCTTTCCTCAGGAGTGTGGTCTAAACTTAGTGACTCACCCATAAGGAACAAAGGACAGGAAAAGAAAACCAGAAACCTCAGTGGAGAAACCTGGCAGATGGCCCTACCCAGTGATCATGGTTAGTATTGCCAGTAAAAGTCACGGTGATGTCATATTATACTACAATATGATGAGGACATTCCTCCTCAAACTCTATAACCCCCGTCTAACCATAAGAAAACAGCAGACAAATCCAAATTTAGGGAAATATCTCAAAATTTCAACCAGTAGGCTTCAAAAGTGTCAAGGTCACGAAAAACAAGGAAAGACTGAAAAAATGCCAGGAGATAGGATGACCAACTGCAACAGAATGAAACGGAATCTTGGGTTGGATCCTGGAACAGGAAAAGGGTATGAATGAAAAATAGAATCCAAGTAAAGGCTGTAGTTTAGTTTACAGCACTGTACTAATATTCAATTTCTTCGTTTTGACAAATGTACTGTTTATGTAAGGTGTTAAGAATGGGGGGAGCTGAGGGAAAGGTATACAGGAACTCTCTGTGCTGCCTTTATACTCATCTGTAAATCTAGAATTATCTTAAAATTAAAACTTTTCAAAAAGTGATTCTATATGACGTCCCTAATGGGATAAACTGCTGATAGCCCACCCAAATGCCATTATGGACTTGTGGATATGAGACAGGCATAGTGCATCATAATCATTTCTTAGTGATTCTTACCTCCGATATTTTTTTATCAATCTGATGTCCCTAGGATTGTCATATGGACCAAATATATAAGATGATGCTTTTCTTCTTGTGAAAAATTTTGGTTTATCATGGTAATCTATACATTATCTTCACAGAATGACATATTGTATCTATATATCACAGTGTTGTATATGACTTCTTTGAAAGCATTCTTTTGAAAAAGAATTAAGAAGTCCAGGTAAACAGGGATAAAAAATATTTTAATTATTGAAATACATTGGTAAATTGAGTAACTTACATTGGAGTACTAACTGGATACACATGACATCATCAAATTAAAAACTTTGCAAATATCCTATTAACCATCCGTCACAGGTCCTTGAAATAGTATAGAATTAACATGATGAGAGGCTGTGATCATTCGAAGGTAGAATGGGAGACTCAATGGCTATGAAGTGTTTGTATTTAGAGCCTTGAACTAAAGGAAACAGGAAGATAATCAAATGTGTATAGCACATGCCAGTTTCAGTCATTTATCTTTAATACTGCAATGTCATACATTGTTCCTAATAAAGGAAATTTTCTGACATTTAAATAAAGCTGAAAACCAAATAATAAAAAAAAGGGGGGGGAAAGAGATAACAGTAAGAATCAATTTAACAATTCTACAGCTAAAAATTAATGTGAAGTAAAAGCTGAAAACCAAATAGTAAAAAAAAAAGGGAAAGAGATAACAGTAAGAATTTAACAATTCTACAGCTAAAAATTAATGTGAAGTAGAAATGCTGAAAGATAGCAGACAAATATATTATTTCAGGGAATTCGTCTATAGTGCCTTATTATCTTCAGTTACAAATAGAATAAGGACTTGGTTATATAAAAACTATCAAAAAAGTATCAGTGAAAAGACGTCATCTTCATGAACCGGTTGAGTGGCCAGGGTGGAAATGCTGCTGGCGCAGAGCAGGCTGGCTGGGCAAGTCTGTTAGCTCGTCTGTCGTAGGTGGACCGTGGAAAGTTCCATATACAGGTGTACTGTCTAAGTCCTTTCTAGTAGTACATCGTTCAATAGGCACCCATGGCTTTAACCACAGACTTAAGAACTTTGGGGAGGTTGGGGAGGCAGGTGACTGTTTAGAATTTCCTTGGAAATGTCTGCACATTGCAACGTCTCTAAATCTTGATGAACACTGCTATGAAGATAACAGACAAAGGGGAAATAATTAGCAAGCTTGAAAAAGTACAACGTCAATAAAAATATATCAGTGCCTGGCCGGCGTGGCTCAGTGGTTGAGCATTGACCTACGAATCAGGAGGTCATGGTTTGATTCCCGGTCAGGGCACATGCCTGGGTTGCGGGCTTGATCCCCAGTGTGGGGCATGCAGGAGGCAGCCAATCAATGATTCTCTTTCATGTTTGATATTTCTATCTCTCTCTACCTCTCCCTTCCTCTCTTAAATCAATATACACTGAGTGGCCAGATTATTATGACCACCCAATCGGTAGTTCATTGGGCCACCTTTTGCCTTCAATACTGCAGCGATTCTTCTTGGCATTGACTCCATGCGATGTTGAAAGGTGATGCGAGGAATCTGACACCATGCCTGATGAATAGCACTGTCCAGTTCTGTGAGATTTGATGGTTGTGGAACCAGCTGCCTGATGGCTCTTTTAACTTCGTCCCACAAATGCTCAATTGGATTGAGATCTGGTGATTGTGGGGGCCACCTAAGCAAGGTAAAGTCTCCCTCATGTTCTTGAAACCACTCCTACACAATA
>NW_005355621.1:2132598-2154668 GCF_000412655.1 Myotis brandtii
GAATTGGAGACGTTTTATCTTGGTAACTGCAGACAGCAAAGGTGTTCGAACAGGCCTTCGGCTTCCATATCCCATACGATGCAATGTACAGCTAATTTGCCTACAAATGTCAGGTGGTCATAATAATCTGGCCACTCAGTGTGTGTGTGTGTGTGTGTGTGTGTCAGCTAAAGGTCTATCAATTATTTACTTATTTTCTTTAAAGTAAAACACACATTCAACATTCACTTACTGTTAATACATAGCCTGCACAGCGCTAATCACTGACTTATATAAAGAGGCAAAGTCAGGTAGAAAAGAAGAGTCATAAACTTACAATTAAAACATGTCATAATAATTCCCAAAATTAGCTGCATATCAGCATCACCCAAGTTAAAGGTACAGACTGCTCAGCCAAAGCCCCGTCCCTCCCCTACTTGGGCAGACTCTCCTGGGAGGGGTCCCGCCATCTACATTATGTCGAAGCGGGATGCTGACTAGCTAGCCCATCCATTGGCATCTGAGAGCCATCCCTTGAGCTCCTCTGTGCTGGCAGTACTCCACACATCTAAGTGGGCATAACTTTCACCCTCGAGTCATCTGTATTAGAAACTACACATTTATATCGTGATGTAAGTATTCTTAAAAGATTCTGAAATCACGCCTCAATTTGCTTCAAAAAGCACCCAAGTCAACTTTGAACTTTGGTCATTGAGTGAGTTCTGGGGCTTTATTTAAAAAGAGATTTTACGTATGAGGCCACAAAAAGGTGTCTCCACTCCTCTGCATAAAATGTCTTTCTTGCCAAAGGACAGTGTTCTCATCAGGGTTTCTGCCCAGTAATTTAAGCCCAGAAAGCCATGAGTTCAGATGTGTTACAGATAAGCACCACATGGATGCTTAGCAACTAGGGAAAACTGACAGGAACTTAGGAAACGTTGCAGGTAATTCAAAGGAGGCCAAAGAAAAAACCAGGATCAAGCCGGTTGTGTAGAAATAGGGAAAACTGAGAAGAGAGAGGGATGGCAATAAAATAATATACATTTACAGCTATGAGTTGTAAGGAGATATTCTAGCCAGCTGTCTAAAGTTAGGTGGGCTGGCTTATGAACAACAATGCTAAATTGTTATCAGGGAATTTTAGATGCACATACAAATTTTAGCAATCATCTTGCCTCCTCTGAGAAAACTAAAAGTGAGAGAAGCTGAGAGAAGAAGGTAAAGGATTTGTCTAAGGTCCTGCGTTAAGAGAGCTACCGAGTCGCCTGATACCTGTCTACGTGGTACCTTTTCCCACTCTATTCCCTTGCTTTTTGAAATACACCCTGTTTTCAGGAATGCTCTCTTTCAACGATATTACCTTTTTTAAATTGATGCCAATAATTAAAGTACTACTGCAATAGGGGAAAACTGGCAGGGAATTTAGAGATCTATATGGAGGGTTAGAACTCTATTAAAAAATACTAGGAATAGAAAACCTCCATCAAATTCCTAGAGACACGCAACACCCTAATGTGATCATGGGCACGAGGGAATAAAGCTCCATGATGCTGTTGCCTTGAGGAGAAAATCTTTGAAGAAGTAGCTACCCAAGACTGTGTCCCCATCCCCAGTGGGAAAGCTTATTTGTCTCCACCTATGAGCTTATTTTGTGACTCTCCCCCATCCCAAACACCAACTCCACTACTGTCCTTCAGCAAGAATTGGTTCAATAGCAATCTGTCTTGCTAAGCATTAATTCCATTTTATAGATTTAAAAAATGGAGACAACAAAGGGGAAGTAGTCCTGGTCAGGTGGCTCAGTTGGTTGGAGTGCCATCCCTTACACCAAAAGGTTGTGGGTTCAATCTCTAGTCAGGGCACATACAGGAGACAACCAATTAATATTTTTCTCTCACATTGCTGTTTCTCTCTCTCCTCTCCTCTCCTCTCTCCCCTCCTCTCCCTCTCTCTAAAAACATGTCCTTGGGTGAGGATTTTTTTTTAAAAAGGGGGGGGGCACTTTGCCCAGCTCATAGGTAAAAGAGCTTGAATTCAAACCCAAGGCTGTATGGCTCCCAAAAGAGAATGGGCTACCTCAGGAATCTTAGGAGACAGAACATTCCTGATCACTGGAGGTTCAAGAGGCAAGATGTTATCCAGCACGACTGAAAGGCAGTGGGATCCACCCATCAAATGTGTTGTTAGACCAGGTGGGCTGAGGCTCTTGCCTCTACCAAAAGGATGCTGGGTATGTTTCAGAGACTGGGGGTAGGTAATAAATGAAGCTATTTTCACCTGTTCTTGTTCATCTTATTTAATTCTAACTCCAAGCTCTTCACCAGGACCCCAGGTCCATGGTGCATCCTTTAGACAATGTTTTCTTCTGTCTACATTGAACATGCTTTATGATATCCAAGCAGTAAACTTGGCCTGTGATTTTACTCCTCCTTCCCACATAACTTGGCACTGATGGCTTGCCCATCTCCACTGGAGTTTTGGTACTGATACATCTCCTCTATGTACATTAACTAACTCCTGGCTGTTGTCAAACACTTAATGTTGATCCTAACCTAATTCCCAGCCCCATCCTCTCTAGTCTCTCTCTGTCTTTCTAAGGTCCTAGCCCCTTAACGTTTTAGGCAATGAAGAGTGAAATCTCACTGTTTTTGGTAAACTCTTGGCTTGCTTGTATTAAATGAATTAAGTTTCAGTTGAAAGAAAATAAAAAATATTTTAAAACCTGCAAAAGAAATTGATCTGATCATTAAAGACTCTTTACAATAAAACATGTTCCATTCCATAGATTTGCACACAGGATGAACCCTCCCTCCTAATCTTGAAGTCCACAATTTCTTAGAAATACATAGTAAAATAATACCTATAGTTCATTTATCAAGGCTAAGCATATCCAATTATTTAGAAAAATATACAGTACCTCTTGATTATTGTCATGATATTTTCTTCTAATCTTAAAGAGAAAATTAAGAAAAGTTAAATATTCAGAACATATTCTAGTTTCTCATAAAAGCACAAAGAATCGTGACATACATTATTTGCTAATTCAAATCATAAAGTAGAGAAACAGCAATGAGGAACAAATAAATAACGTATGCTAAAATTAATGTCATACAGCCTTGTGTGCACATTAGATATATGAATAGCTCTTTAAAACTCATGAGACAACTGTGCAGTGCCCAGTAAATCAGCACTCTTTACCACAACCCGCACTTAAAAGTTTACTTAAGCAAGAAGCTATCTACAAGGTTGCAGTCACACCTATTATCAACAGGACCTCATTCACTTCACAATTACTGTTAACCTTACTTCATTTAATTGTACAATAGGCAGTTACTCTTCCTCTAATGACTAGACTGATTATCTTGTGTGTTCTACATATAAGAATTTACTTGTATGTTCTACAAAAAAAAACCCCGTAAACTGACGGACACATTAACTTCCATTTTCACACTGATCACCACTGAAATTAATTAAAAATGAAACATACCAATACCCCTGGAGCATAACCACAGACAGAGGCTAAATTATGGCTCTCATCATTGGAGTGGTAACTTCAACAAATGATTCCAAGACCAGAGACCTGGTTCCCTGCTACTCAGTAATATGTAGGTGGAGATAAGCAGGCTGAAATTTAAATTTCATATTTTTCACAAAACACAAAATACATCTTTAGAGAAAATAAACATCACGTGATTTTGCTTACTTTTTTGAACTGTCTTTGTTGGATTAGATACCATGTTGACAGCTTCAGATGGGAGACCAACATACACTCCTCCATAGTTTCTTCAAGAAACAGATATAGAAAAATCAGACCAATTTCGATGGAACTTTATATTTGAAGAAAGCAATAGAAGCATGGAGTAATTCAAACAATTAAAGAATTATTAAAATAACTCATGTTTTTTCAAAAGTAGAATTCAGACTGTTATTGCCTTTGGAAATGTAATTTATTTTCTATTAAAAGAAGCTACATATATAAAGGAAGCTGTATTAAGTTAGTAGAAATTTTAGGTATTTTATTTACAATAGGAAAGAAGAAAAGAGATATAGAAATAAATATCGGTGGAGTGACGTAATATTTATCAAGAATTATCAGGGGCCAAAGTGATATTCAATGATATAGATATACAAAAACATTTCAGCTATAGGTAGACATAAATATAAAATTCCGAGACAGAGAGCTAAGGACTAATGAGAGCAGGGAGAGTTAACCAGAGGAGGAATGGGGGGACAGAGAAGGCTGAAAGAATAAAGGGAGGTCACCCAGTTAGGAAGAATAGCACACGCAATGGCCACAGGGTGAAAACTACTACAGGCCGCGTGCATAGGACAAAAACCAAACTTGCTTGAAAGAGGCAAAGATAATGAACCCTGGGCAAGTTCTTTTCCAGATCACATACTCCATGCCAAAAGTTGTCTTGGTGGAATCTCTACTCTATTGGTAGTGTGCAACAGTGTTAAATTAAATTTGTGAGTCAAATTAAAGCACGTTAAATTACATCCATGAGATGTGGCCAAAATTATTCAAATTAAAGCCAGCTTCACTATCAAACATACCGCCTCTTGTCATCTTCTGTTAACGAGTCTTCTGTTCTGAAAGATCAAAAACATATTTATGAGCCATTTGGTTATGTAGTCAAAGACTTCATTTTTGGTTATGAGAAAAGGAACTCTGAGTTAAAGTCTATTTGATTTCAAGATCGTCCATCAAGTATCTCTGTTACACAGTGTTCTGGCTCCACCTCAATCATTCATACACTAAAAAAATTGGTGATTTTCTACTTAACAAACTATGCAAACCCAACAAATGCCAGAAAGCTCAACTGCAAACAAAATTAAATGCTGAGGGCAGCCAACATGGGGAAGAGCACAGAAATGAGGCGTCAGGAAGCCCTGGTTCTTCTCTCAGCTGTGCCACTCGCCCCCTGTGTGACTGACAGGCTGTGGGCAAGTGGCCCACCTGTATCTCATTTGTAAAATAAAGGGGTCGACCAGATGGCTCCGAAGGTCCCTTCCAGGGTCCTAATACACTATGGCTTTGTATTTCTCATGCCAGTTCAGTGGAGCAACTCCAGGTATGAAGTATTTCTTTAGTGCAAAAAGAATTCATGTCAATTAGATCTTTTTTTATCTAAAAACAAAAAACAAAAAAAAACTCCCACCACTTCATACATGATCTACTGCAAAGAGAAGGAGGAAATGTTTAACGGGAAGTCTGTAGAAGGAATCACTACTGTAAAATGCACAGCCCCTTTCCTGGTATAAGGGGAACCCATATTCTGCTAAAATTCCTTGGCATATTTCTAAGAGGATCAGGAAGCTTTCCTTGAAGCACTAGTTAGCATACATACGTTACTTTTCTGAAAGAAAATGAAAACTCAATGAGATCCAAATACATCTGGCTGAACTCAACATACAATTCTTAGGGGCTTCAGTCAAGAAGAAAAGCAGCCCAGATGGCATGGCTCAGTGGTTGAGTGTTGACTTATAAAACAGGATCACCATTCAATTCCAGGTCAGGGCATATGCCTGGATTGCGGGCGGGCTTCAGTCACGAAGAAAAGCAGCCCAGATGGCATGGTTGAGTGGTTGAGTTGAGTGTTGACTTATAAACCAGGATCACGATTCAATTCCAGGTCAGGGCATATGCCTGGATTGCGGGCTCAATCCCCGGTGCGGGTTGTACAGGAGGCAGCCGATCAATGATTCTCTCTCATCATTGATGTTTCTATCGCTCTCTCCTCCATTCTTCTCTGAAATCAATAAAAATATGTTAAAAATAATAATAATAAAATTGAACAGAAGAAAAGCAAAATGAAAACATCTAAACAGCTTCACTGAATCTTCTAATTCTAGGGACTATCTAGGGACTAATTGTGGGTTCACCCACTTCAAAGCAGTAAATATTCCAAATGTATATGTACATGAGATTTTACTTCATTGCAACAGCCAGTAAGCCCCAAATCTATAAAGGACGGGCTTATAAAGGTGGCAATTATCTCTTGCGCACTGGCCATGCCCACAGCTGATACTCCAATTGAGGTCAAGATCCCCTGGAGGTCTCATTGATCCAACTGAGCACATAACCTGCACTGGCCAGATAATTACCAACTTCATTTCTCTCTTGCTCAAGTTGGGTCATTTTTTAATTCAAAGGTGTCAAAGTCATACTGTATTAAAAATGGTGTTATGCTCATCGAAGTGGTATAACAAAGTGTTGTTTACTCCTTGTAATTAAAATGGATTTATAACTTGTTAGTATAGGTAATAGGAAAATGATGGTGACAACTCGTTCAAGATTATTAGAAAGGTTTACTTGGTCCTGAGTGACAAAGGTTATCATGAAATTATTTTTGAAGCTATATGTAACTGATAGATTTGGACATATTTTCTGCCATAGCTAACCTTTTCACATCCAGTTATATATCTGTTTATTCTAATTATTTTCCTTCTTAGTTCTGCTTAAGGATAGAGTCAAAGTTTTAAAATATATTTTAACTTCCCCAAATATAACAAAACCACAAATAATTTTAATCTATTATATATTATTCAATATCCTAAAACCTAGTCTGTATTCATATGTGTCAGTAGTTTGTAATGGCATTCAAATAAAAATTGTATTCATTCTAAAAAAAAACAATCAACAACCTTACATATCTAACTGGCAGGAAATGATCATGTAGCTACCACATTTATTGGATAATAAATTAAGCTTCAGATATAATACAAAATGTGAAAAAAAACACCACTTATACTTATAAGATGTCTATTCTTTTAAACCTTCAAATAATTTATAATGCCTGCCTTTGTACATATGCCCCCATGTATAAGACTGCTGCTTCACCCATTCCTTCCACAAACTATTATCCTGCAATACGATGATTGGAGACAGAAGACTACATGGGCAAATATGGCATCATCAGTGAGTCCCTCTCATGTGTCAGGTACAGTGTGGGGCACTTCACACCATCAGTGCTATTCCTCACAACAACTCGGAGAGTTCAGACCTGAGGAAATAGGTTCAGAGAACCATGTCGTTAATACACGTGCGAGACCCTCAAGCAAGACCAACACTGACCTCATGCCCCTGGCACCAAAGCCACACTCTGCATTCTAATCCACCACTCTGCCTCTCAAATAGGAAGATGTAAAGGTCAGTAACACTTCCAGTGACAAACCAACAAGGTGGCTTCCCCTAAAGTGGGCTCCCCCACCACACACACACACACTCTATCAAAAGCCTTGAGCATCACCACTGGCTCACAGCCTGCTGTGTGACTGTCCCTGTTAGTGCTACATTATTTCCTTTAATCCTCACTACTACCCTGCAAGACCGGTGTTGGCCACATTTTAAAGATGGAAAACTGAGCTCTGAATGGTTCAGTAACATACCCAGGGTTACACACCCACATAATAGAGTCAGAATGCAAACACAGGCTAGTGTGATTCCAACTCCTGCTCCATAAACCGTGAGCCCATGCTAATTCAAACCAGAGAAGCACCCCATCTCCCGAGCTGGATCTTCCCAATTTGTACCATCCCACTTAGGAAAGAGGAACCAAGATGGTAGAAGAGTCTTAGTTAACGTTTCATTAGCATTAGGAGAAACCTCTAGCAGCTGCCGTAGTCAATCCATCTTCGTAGAACTTGACCAATTGCCGCGGAACTCGTTTTTATCCAAGTGCCAAAGTTGTCCTGATCAGATGTTACATTAGAATTTATTCGCCTGAAAAATCAGATCCAGACTGAGATTCAGTCAGAAATGATGCTTGGTCCAAAGTAAACGAAATCTACCCTCGCCGGTCTGGCTCGGTGAATAGAGTGTAGGCCTGTGGACTGAAGGGTCCTGGGTTTGACTCCTGTTGAGGGCACATCATCATTGATATTTCTGTCACTCTCTCCCTCTCCTTTCCTCTCTGAAATCAATCAAAGTATATTTAATAAAGTAAGTAAGTAAACTAAATCCCCTCTGAACAGATAGGTCCAAGCCACTGTGTTTCACTGCCTGAGGACCAAATGCTGCCCTGCTCACGTCCAAGAGGACAGCACACTACCAGCTGGGATGACGTGGTCTGGCCCCAACTCCACAGGCTGTGGCCTCAGGAAGAAGAATTTGAAGCAACAAAGCTTCCTGGTTAAAGGAAGGCCCGGAGCTGTTGAGCCAAAGGCCCCGAAAAACCAGTGGAATTGCCACCAGGTTCCTACTGCTGCAGGCGAGAGCTACAAAATCCTCCTTCTGGTGTGGGGGACTCACTTTTCTAAAAGAGCGTGGGGTTATTTTAGATTTTAAACTATTTTCTTTTTCTGGAGTACACAGCCTCCATTTTCACTAGATTATAATATTTTTTGCCTTTCATTTTTTAAATATTTTTTTAGTTTTTCAATCACAGTTGGCATACAATGTTCTATCAGTTTCAGGTATACAACCCCGTGATTAGACATTTATATAATTTACAAAGTGATCACTCCAATCTATCTGTACCCATCTGACACCATACACAGTTACTGCACTGTTACTGACTATATCCCCTCTGCTGTACTTTACATCCTCCTGACTGCTTTGTAACTACCAATCTGTACTTCTCAATCCCTTCATCTGACAGGTTCTTTCTTGCTGATATGGGAAGTGGATATTATCTTGAGGCAGTTCAAAACGGGGGTTAAGTTAATCTGACCACTAAACAACTGAGCAAGAAACGTAAGTCTTTGGGATTCTAATCCTTGGGAGAGTCTCAGGTTTGGAATGATGCCCTGGCTGTCCGGACACCATTTTAAGATATCATTGCGCTCGTTTGCTCTCGCAAAATACATTTTGAAAGGTTTTGTTATCAACCGGCCTTCACAACGAATTCACTGATATTTTCTTAGACATTCAGATGCCAAAGGGAGCTTGTGATGAGCCTGGGATCTCCCAGGTTCCCACTGGGAGCTGATGTAATGGGATCTGGTGAGCCTGTGCGGCCTCACTGTGGGCACAGACAGGTTTCCATTCAGTTTCTGAGGGAATGAAATTAGTCCATCGTGGTCCTTCTTCGGCCTCACAAACCCAGAACGTCCAGGCGAGGACCCTGCTCAGGCCAGCTCTGGGATGAGCCCGTCTGCTTCACTGAGAACTTGATTATTTTTCTTTCCTGGTCACTACAGCTTACGTGGGAGAAGGGTGGCTACTGGGTGGCCTGCAGCTGTGATGGCTGATGGTTTATAAAATCTGTCCCCCAAACCGTGACGGGGGAAGGAGGGAGGACAGAACACAAAGCCACACCTCCCGGCTCTAGGAGGACAGTGGCATGGACAATCTAGAAAGTCCTCAGAAACAGGCCTCATTACTCTACTTTCTGCCGGTGCTGGAGCCGATCAGGAAAAGCAGCAAACGAGATGACCTCACCCGTGAATCTTCCCTTCGAGAGGCGAGCCCGGAGATTAGATTATTCCACGCTGGAACAGATCAAGTGAAAACGAGGCCAGCTCACAGCAGATGAACTGGAAAAGAGACCAAATGCTCTGCTGTTCTTGATGACACTACTCAGGGGTTACTGGTCCAAGTACCGCTGTGACTCAGCCGGCCCATAATCTTGCTCCCTCAGAAAAGGAGCAAGTGGACAGACATCAGCCAGGACAAACCTCCTCGGGGTAATGCACTTCTAAGTAATAGTTCTAACAGCGTTCAGGAGTCAAGGCCCAGACGCCAACAAGCAGAGGTGCTGACGAATGAGAAATCTACCGCAAGCGGGGAAGACACCTTGAGAATAAGGCTTCTACCAAGAGAACCAAAAACATAGGGTTATAGGAGGTAAGGGACCAGGTACCATACACCAAACCACCTCAAAATCAAAAGTGAAAGGTAACTTTTACCAGGTTCCCTCTCCGCTCCCCTGCCCTGGCCCCAAGGTCACCACTAGGGAGCCAACGGCCAGGCTCAATGAGGGAGAAAGGAAACTAGCACAAATTGCCAAAGGGTCCAGGGTGACCCAGAAACAACCATGTGGCATACCAAGACAAAACACTCTCTTGCTAGACATGTGCTGGACATGAAGTTACTGTCTCTCACCACCAAGTCCCCACCCCCTGCTCTGTGACGCTGGGGCTGGGGTTCTGAAAACCACACTCCCCTTGGCCATCTGGCTGCCTGGCAGGCTCCACCAAGGAGATGCTGGCGATCGAATGCAAAGGAGGAAAAGGACTACGCCTATCAGCATCCCCCAGCAGCTGGTGCCCGTGTTCAGAGCAGGACCCTTTACTCTCCTTTTCTGGTCACTACAGCTCAAGTGGGGAGGCTGGGGGCAGTGGCTACTGAGTGGCCTGCGGCTGAGATCACTGAGGGATTTCAAAAGTCAGATGCGTCACCTCCAGCCTGGAGCACCCCGTCTCCCCAGCAGCAGCCAGGCAGCACTCTCTCCTCAGAATCTGGGCCCCAGCCCCTGAGAACCCCTCTTCCTTCAGCTCCTAGATGTCCATAACCTCAACCTCTTTCCTTTGTCACTCCAGCCTGAGCTCAGGTAGCCTCTTCCCACTATTACTGGTTCTGTTCATCTCGGCCTTCCTTTCTTACCTTTTCAATCCTCCAACGTCTGCTTCACCAAGTCCTCACAGGAAATTCTCTGCCAAAATGGTTCGTGATTTCCCTTACCCTGACTGGGCACTAACTAATACATCACTTGGCAGCAAGAATGGGCTGTATCTCACCCACTGAACCCGTCTCACTAACGCATCTAAAGTACTTGTCACTTTCTGTTCATCAGGTTCACTTACAGTGTCATCAATATATTGGATCAGTAGGATGTGCTGTGCAGAACAGAGGATAGGACACAGAGACAAGACTGATGGTGGGCTGTCAGCCATGCCAGGAATAGCAAGCTGCTCCTGGTAATCTTTGCAAACTGGCTCAGAGGTGAAGGACTTGCCAGACCAAAGGTTTCATAACAGAAGCCAGGGCTCTGTTGGTTATTCTCAATGAAGATGCCATATCTCGAACAGCAGCTGAAACTGAAATCACCTCTTCATGAGGTTTACAATACTCCAAAGTCACTCTGTAAAATACACTTACCTTCTGCACAGGCCACACAGGCAAGTTCAATGGGGGTAGGAGAGGTATCTCCATGCCTTTGTTTTCTCAAGTCTTTTGTGAGGACACTAATTTCTGAAATTCCCCCAGGGATGCAGTATTCCTTTTGTTTATTATCCTGGTAGGGAGGGGAAATCCCACTGGCTTCTGCTTAGCCCTTCCTACCAAGATAGCCTTACGTCACCAGTCAGAGGGCCAATGTGGGGAGTCAGCCAGATGCCAAATATGTCTTCTCCAATCATGAATTCAAGAACTAAGAAAATAACCAGAGCACGGTCTGCAGACTATTACACCCACTGTAATTCTGCACATCAGCCAAAATTCCATTTTTCACCTCACAACCATAGGTCCACACATGGACTGGTGGGCCACTGTGGCACTTTTGGGTCCTCGGGTATTAATATAAACTCAGAGCTAGTGTCTAGAAATGTGTAAAAAGTCCAGGTACTTTTTTTTTTTTTAGCTCTGGACACAGTTGCACATGAGCCCCTTTGGGGAAGACGGAGGATTATCTACAGCACATGCCTGTGGCCATGTTTAATGTTCCCTCAGGGAGCATGGCCTCCCCTTTAAATCAAGGGGCTCAGAGACTACTTTGGGTCTAGAAACTGAGTTTCCATGGTGATGACTCAAGTCAGGTTCCTGACTCCCAGACCAGAAGTTTTCCCCTTATAGAAATACACAGAGGAAGAATATTAACCTTTAAAAAGGCCGTCCATCTAATTCATCCCAATGGAGACTGTGATCAACTAGCTATGATCAAAGATCCTTCCAGGATAAAACATTTTTTAAGATGTTTAAAATCGATTTTTAGAGAGAAAGGAAATGAGGGGGAGAGAGAGAGAAACATCGATGTGAGAGCAAAACATGGATCAGCTGCCTCCTGCATGCCCCCTACCGGGGATGGAGCCCAAAACCCAGGCCTGTGCCCTGACAGGAAATCAAACTGGCAACCTTGCAGTGATGGGACAATGCCCAACCAACGGAGCCACACCAGCCAGGGCCGGGATAAAACATTTACTGCCTCTTCACCCTGCTGCCCATGACAGTAAGTGTGCCCACCTTGTCTCACGTGTTAAGTTCTACCACCACTTGGCCTCCGCTCCCAAGGGCCCATCTCAGGGACAGCTTCTCCCACTGTCATAGCCATCTTACGGGGGAAGCCACCTCAGAGCTTATCAGAGATACTAGTACTCCCTATTCTGTTTCTCAACGGAGCAGGTCACACTTCAGAGATTCATACCGGCATTCCTATCCCCTTAAGCCTTTGGGTCCCCTTCCTCTCCGTTATACCAGGGAAGCTCTGTCATAACTTCCCTGGTTAGAGTGCAAGCTCATTCTGTTTCAGCAACTGAGTTAACTGAACTGTCCCAGCCGTGCACCTAAGTTATTAAACCTAGAATCTCCATTAGATAATAAATCCAGTCTAATTCAACAGATACTCCTTCCTCCTTGGTTGCACACCCTTAGAATCCACTCCCAGACACATTCCCTTGGTGTCTGGTCATACAGCCTACAACACCCTGCAGTTGTTTTGTAGTCTAAGCTCGCTCCTCCCAGGTCAGACTGTGCACTTGTCCCTTTGGGGAGCACTGGGGTCTGACTCTATTTGTGGGTCTAGCGGCAAATGGGTGACTAGAGTGAGTGAGTCTGGAGAAGGACAACTGTCCCCTAACAAGGCAACCACCCCAATTCCATGCTTCCCACCCAACTGGCCTACCCCCTTTCTCAACGGCACTGCCAGGAAAACAGAAAGTTCCTGGATGGCAAAGAAAGTCCACTCTCTGTCATTAGTTTCACCTCAGTTCCAATTTGGGCCAGTCTCGTGCTCTTGAGAGAGGAAATAGGAAACATAAGAGGCTACATCAGCTGCCTCTATTCTCACCAGGGACTAAACAGCCACAAAATCCTCCCTGCAATATGGAACTGAATCTAAAACTCTGCCAGAGAAACCCTTGAGTTTACCACAGTTTTAATGCCCTGATAGAATAACCAAATGCAGTGAGACGGGAAAGTCACAGCCCACCTTGACTTCTGGCCTCCCTAACGATGTAAAGAGTAAAGGGAGGTAAGGACACAAATAGGTCGGCTTTTTTTTATTCAAAGGTATATATATAAGCAACCAACTATGTGAATAATTTTAAGGGTCTAGAAAGGATGAGGTTTAAGTATAGTTTAATTGTACCTGTTGGCTAAAGTTACAAATTCAAGATCTCTATGATCAGTTACGTGTGCCTCTGTGCCAAAAAGAGAAGCATGAGTGTGGGAGGGAGGGAGGGAGAGGGAGAGGGAGAGGGAGAGGGAGAGGGAGAGAGAAAGGGAGAGAGAGAAGGGATAGACCCCAGGGAAGGGCCAGAACTAAGGCTGGGTTTTGGGTATCAACATGGTCCATTCCACAGCTGTGCCCGGGATCAATCTTAGAAGGAAGACTTGCTTCTATAGTCCAGAGAGCAAAGGAGCAAAGTAGTACTAAAGGACTTGCATTATTGTTAACGAGAAGTTATTCCATTTTCTAGTTATATGTGAGCCACTACCCTACAGAGTAAGCTTGCGTGCTAAGCGTGTTTGCTGCAGAGAGAGCATTACCGAAAGCCTAATGGTACACTGCGTTCTCCGCTATGAAGAGAGTGCTTTCTTTCTGACCATAAACATCATTTGAAAAGTTGTGGAAAGTGCTGTAGTGTTTGAAAAAAAATGTAACAGTGCAATTATTTTTTTAATCATCAGCTCACATACCATCTTATGAAGAAAACCTTTTAAGCCAAAGGAACATTTTCTAAGAACCATGGAATATGTATTAACTATTTTGGACCATGTTTAAAAAATACACTGGGTATTTCATTAAAACTGGGTCTCTTTTGTTAGCAAAAAAATAGCTTCTTTTTTAACAACGGAGAGGTGTTCAAGGAGAAAGAACGTCCAAGGTTAACCCAGTGGTTCTCAAGATAACCTAAAGTGAGATCACCTGCTCACAGGCACCGACTCAAATTCTTGGTCACAGCATCAATAAATATGTTTGAGGGTGGACCACTAGTCACTAATATTTCCCCCACTTTGGAGATGGTTAAAAAGATAAATCTTCAGTTGACATTTTAAAATTGACAGACCCTTGCAGAGTGGTATACTGTTGAGTGACATCTTTCTTACCAAAGCTGGCCCAACACTTGGCCCTCACACAAGCATGTCAGAAAAAAAAAAAAAAAAGAGGAACTAACCATCGGCAACCACAACTAAACTTACAGTTGGATAACTTCAGATTTCAAACCTGCCATGTCAGAAAAAAAAAAAAAAAAGAGGAACTAACCATTGGCAACCACAACTAAACTTACAGTTGGATAACTTCAGATTTCAAACCTGCTTTCTTCTATCTCAATTACCACCAACACCTGTAGCCTACTGCCTGTGAACTTGCTAATGTCTTAACCCTTATCAGACTGAACATCTGCACTGATTCGGATCCTGTCTGCTTCACACTAGGTCTGTAGACCCTTCCTGAACGAACCAGACAGACCGGATTTCTCTCTGACTTCTTTCAAGTCAAGGTTCCGGGAGGTGGGCTGCCTCCAAACCAGTTACGTGCCTGTGGTTGCTCTCTGGGGTGAGATGGCTTTCCTCTGCCTCTCCTGTTTGTCACTGTATTCTGTGCCTTCCTATTTAAAACCAAGTATCTGTACAGAATACCTAAATCTTTCCATCAGTTTATACTACTATGATCTCCATCTTATCAATAACTATCACTTTAATTAAAAGAACCCTTATCCAGCCCTGACCGGGTGGCTCAATTGTATGTCCCATACACCAAAAACGCTGCAGGCTCGATTCCGGGTCAGGGCACACACTGAGGTTTCAGGTTTGATCCCCAGTCGGTGCATGTTTCTCTCTCACATCAATGTTTCTCACTCTCTTCCTCTCCCTCTCCTGTCCTCTCTCTAGAATCAATGTAAAGCATATCCTTGGGTGAGGAAAAGGAAGGGAGGGAGGGAGGGAGGGAGGGAGGGGCCCTAGCCGTTTGGCTTAGTGGATAGAGCGTCGGCCTGTGGACTTAAGGGTCCTGGGTTCGATTCCAATCAAGAGCATGTACCTTGGTTACAGGTTCCCCGGCCTTGGTCGGGGTGTGTGCAGGAGGCAACCAATCGATGTGTGTCTCTCACATGGATGTTTCTGTCTCTCCCTCTCCCTTCCACTCTCTCTAAAAATCAATGGGAAAATATCCTTGGGTGAGAATTAACAAAAACAATAAATTTAAAAAGAAAGAAATAAACTTTATCCAAAGTTACTATATCAAATATAAACCACTACTTTTTTCTTCCTCAGTAATACATGATAGTCAAAATGTTTTATTCACTTATTTGCTCAGTTTCTGAGTTGTATAAAAGAGCTTTCTGAAGTGACCTTAAAAAGGGTTTCAAAGGTAAAATAATGGAACCATGGCACGGATCCATTGTGTGCACTCTCAGGAACAAATACAGATGACAAATGTGAGACAGAGTTCCCTCCCCCACACCCAATTAGCATCTCCTAACTCATCCTGGCTATAGCCTGCCTTAAAATGCACAAAGTTCACTTCCCTAGCTTTCCAGACCTAACATAGTTATGTGGCAAAAAAAAAAGAGAGAGAGAGAGAGAGAGAGATTTTTTTATTCATCAAGAAAAATATTCTAAATCTAGAGCTATTCTTATTAGCAATGATCTAAGAAGCTGAAAACCAGCCTGCAGTCTTTTCTTTTTCCATATTTGCAGTGCCACCAACTTAGTTTGATTTGTAAACAGTAAAAATTCAATATGGAAGCCTCTGGAGACTTTGAGCGTAGCTAACTATCTACTTTTAGTTGCCATTCATCGTAATCTTTCGGAATAAGTTTGTTAATTGACAATACTGACTTCCAGTCACACCACAGTTCTCCAGATAAAGTATAATTATTTAACTTTCTTTATAATGTTTTTATGACGGCTCCTGCTTTTTAGGGTGCTTCCGATCAAGTCTACCAAACAATTACATTTGATTTAGGATCGAATTAATGTTTTATCGTGGACTGTTTCGGCCTATACGCAAACCTCATTCCTTTCTTCCCAATGTCAAAACTTCTTTGAAGAGTCACCTTTAAATCTCTTCCTTGGATGAGCCCGTTGGCAATATCGGTCCCCTTCTTTCTTCTAGAATGTATTACTGGAGAACTTGAGTAGCATTCACTCCTTGTATGGGGCTAATGGATCAGAGCTGAATTACTATTTCCCTGCCCCTCTACTGCTCTCCTAAGAAGCACACGGGGTTGGGCTTATTTCATCACTGGCTGTGAAAGTATCATCTGCCATAAGTCAGTCAGGAATGTTCTCTCCGCCTCCTTACCTAAAGAACCCCTGCTTTTCCCTGATGGTATCACTTCTCCAGAACCTGGACCACATGCAGCTTGTTTTCTCACATCCCAGAGTCTCCAAACAGGAGATGGAGCCAGCATGCTCCCCAACCTCCCCACAGAGCTCTTTCACTCAAAACCTCTCCCCTGGGGCGCCGGAGCCCTGCTACAAACAGCCCCAACGCACTGAAGACCTTGGCTTTCTTTTTAAGCATCATGATCATTCAATCGACCTCTTGCCTCGCATTTCACTGACTTCCTCTATCCCAACCATTTTAATTGCTGCTCTAATAACTTACTCCCACGGCTGCTCAGTGGAGCTTGGTTCCTGGAACTACTTCACCTCTGACATTTCAGAGGAGAAAATCCCACTCCCTAAGGGGGGGAAGAGTCTTCCTTCCGCTGTTCCCAGTCCCAAGACGCCCGCTGTCTTGTTGCAACTTCACCTCCAGTCCCTACACGCACACACACACACACACACACACACACACACACGCCATTCATCAGCCCCTGTGGGCGTCCCTCCCCATCTCTCTAGCTCACGCCTTGTAGTCAAGCATTTCAGCAACATTTGCTGGTCTCTATCCCTAGAGGAAGCCACCCATCTACTTTATCTCTTCAAGGTCATATTCCGCCACTGGGACTGTGTGATCTCTATGAAGGCAAGGCCCTCAAGGCAACGGGTCTTCTGCCATCAGGTATTCATGGCGGAGGCTCTGCTAAATCTTCTCGACAACACTTAAACCACCCAATCCTTCTCTAGCATTTACAGGAGGCAGCAAAGCATATGCCAAGTATTATACTAGGACACAGAACCTACTGTACCAATAACCATCATAACCCTCGAGTAGTTACTTAAGCGCTCTCTGCCTCATTCCTCATTTGCAAAATGAAACAGCATTACTGTCCCCATCGGACTGCCATGGGTACGGCATGAGATAATGTACCTGAAGTGCTAGAGTCGCTATACAGCTCACAGCCCTCAATCAAGAGGAGCTACTAACTGCAGAGGATGATGGTAAAGATGAAGATGGCTGCCCTGCACAGTTAGTGCTATTCCAATTTTGCAGATAAGAATACCAAGGACACAGCTAGTAAATGGCAGCAGGTCTCTCTGCTCCCCAAATGCACGCTTTTCCAATGCTACCCCGCCCCATCCTCCACACCCTGCCCGCTACTTCACAGAGGATGGGTCCATCAGACACCCTCAGGTTCGTAACGAGGAACAGAGAGCTGATATAAGTGCTTTAGATACAGAAATGAATAAAGGATCCCAAGGAAACTCAAGACTAGAGATTCGTAATTTCATTTTTTTTAAAAGACAGAGCTTCAGCGTGTTTTATGTTAAGTCATTCCAAGATAATTTTCTCTCCAGCTGCCACTTTCCATAAGAATAAAACTGCTTTGTCAAGAAAGGAACCTTAATGAAATGTCACTTTACAAGTTTTAAGTGAAAGAAGCACTTGAGTTATCTTGCTTACAGTGAGTGGCTATGGTCTTTTCCTTTTAACAGCAACTACTAAGTCTGAGTCAACGTGTTTAATAGCATTTCTTATTTGAAACATATTTATAACATTTTTATAACTACTGCTTAAAATTTTAACTTGAGATTTTTTTTTAATAACATGAAAATTGGCCTACATGGAGAACATGCTTTGCTTCTGCCTGCCCAGATGTAATTGCCCCCATTCTGGTAACAGCATCCCAATTTTTCTTTGGAGTGGGAACTGCCACTCTCTCACTTTTTGGCCAAATAGTCATGTGGAGCTAATAGCACTGACTGGCTGCAGCAGTGGGCACATGACCTAGGCCTGGCCAATGAGAAGCTCACGTGCCCTGGCCCACTGACTATTTCAGAAAGAGGCACAGGACCCCAGTCCTGGCCAGGGAGAGCCTCGCCCTAGAACTTTTAATCAAACCACAGGGAAAGAGAAGCCCTCTTCCCACAGGAATCATTAAGCTGATAAGATTTAAACTGGCATCTCCATCACCACTTGGGGAAAGCTGCCTATGCGTGGAGCCAAAAACAGGAAGGCGGAGATGAGAGCGTTAGTACCTGTCATTTGATTACCTGAACCCAGCTGATTAGGCCAAACCCCTGGAGCTTTTCCGTTACACGTGCCAATAAATTCCTTTTTGTTTGTTTGTTTAAGCCAGTTTAAGCTGGGCTTCTGCCATCTCCGGCCAAAAATATCCCAACACAACCTGTTTGTGCCAAAGAGCTAAGATCATTCACTGCAATTTTTAAAAGCATGGCTGATCTTGGCAGGTTTGTGAAAGCAGCCAAATGTCATCACACTGAAGCCACTTCTGTTTTGTTCTGCATGTTACTGCCCTGTGATTTAATTTTAAAGAGACAGAGGGAGAGAGAAAAAGGAAGGCTCACTCCAGGATATGCATGCGAGTCTGTCTTAAGGCGATTAAATTTTATATATCTTCACCCATGCATTCCTCCTTATCTCGAGTTTCTAAGGTTAATCTACATTTTTAATCCTTGTCGCCTGTTCTAATACCTATTTCCATCATTTATTTTCTCCCTCACCACAGATAACTCCCTCCCCAAACCACCCTCAGCTTTTCTGACTCTATGGTTTCAACCCTTTAGCCTAAAAGTACACCTACCTATCCTCCACGCAAAAATTAAATAGAAGAGTAACAGACTTCAATGTACAAGATCATATATACACACAATCAGGCAGAATTAGAAAAAATGGAATAGTGTAAACTATTAATGATGGTTGTCTCTGGTGGTAAAATAGCAGCTGATTTTTTCCTCTTTTAACTTTTCTGCCAGCCAGCATGGCTAGGTGGTTGAGCATCAACCTTTGAACCAGGAGGTCACGGTTCAATTCCTGGTCAGGACACATGCCCGGGTCTCGGGCTCGATCCCCAGCAGTGGGCATGCAGGAGGCAGCCGATAGATCAATGGTTCTCTCTCATCATTGATGTTTCTATCTCTCTCTCCCTCTCCCTTCCTCTCTTTCTAAAAACAAATTTTTAAAAAAATCTGTGGGGGGGTGGTCACAATCACATTCTTCAAATAGCACTTTAGTCATAAACCAAATGATAATCTTGATTTGTACATGGTAAAGAAAGTATTTCCGTGTCTCTTCGGCCATAACTACATATATCTAAAGGTCATAATCATAAAATGAGTGTGTTCCTTAGAAAGAGTTTAGGAAATCATAATATTAAATACTTACACATCTTTAGCCGCTCCTGCAGGGCCTAGGAGGGGAAAAAAAAAAGATAGGTTTGTATTAGTGAGATAGTTAGTATTGCCATAAAAATTTTCAGCCCCCCCCCCAAAAGAATTTAAGCCCAATACCCAAATAAAGTAATATTCTATGAGACGACTTCAGAATATGGTGTTTTAAACGATTATTTCAGGAAAAGGACAAGACAATCATAAAATTCAAATCCTAAATTTAGAATTTATTCTGCCCATGTTTAACAATTCCTATATATTACAAGGTGGTGGTTCTGAAGGGATTTTACAGATCACCTCATCCAATCTTCTCGTTTTACAGAGAAAGAAACAGATGGAGCCCAAACCGGTTTGGCTCAGTGGATAGAGCGTTGGCCTGCGGACTCAAGGGTCCCAGGTTCGATTCCGGTCAAGGGCATGTACCTTGGTTGTAGGCACATACCCAGTAGGGAGTGTGCAGGAGGCAGCTGATCGATGTTTCTCTCTCATCGATGTTTCTAACTCTCTATCCCTCTCCCTTCCTCTCTGTAAAAAATCAATAAAATATATTTTTAAAAAAAAGAAACAGATGGATTTGAGAAATATTTTCTTTTCTAAGCCACAGCCCTTCTAAGCTGGGGTCTATCTGGCATTGCTATATGTCACACTCTGCACTAGTCACAAAGTAAAGCACAGTCAGGAGCCAAAAAGAAGGTGATGTCCTACGTGACGGAGGACGTGTCAAGGACACCAGCCCAGCCCCAGAGGAGTTACATGCATTTATAAGCGTGCTCCCACTTGCCATGGAGCCCTCTCGTTCCTGCTTCCCACTGACATGCCAGAAACAACCCTTCTCTCTGGACCCCAATCTTATCACTCATCACAGGTTCTCCTCCCACAACACAGTCTCCACACTTCCTTCTCCGAGTATCCTTACCTGGCGACACAGAGCTTGGTTCCAACTTTACTATCCACGTAACAGTGTCCCTCAACCTCTCAAAACCTCACTTCCCTCATGTGTCAAATGAGGGTAATAAGAGTAGCTTCCTCAAAGGTTGTGAAGATTAAAAACAAAAAAAACTATACATGTAAACAGAGCACAAAGTCTGGCCATAAAAATATCTCAGTTGTTATTATTAACAGTCACATTCCACTTAATATCTCGATTTCCATATCTATGACATGGAAATTAAAATACCTTCTGCACAAGTCACAGAAATATCAAAATAAAGGAAGATGTGCTACAGAGTAAGCAAGCGAGTCTGCAGGAAAAGTTATTGCCAAGACGGCAAGAACTATGCCCTGGGGATACTAATTTAGGATTGTCCTACTGCAAACTCCCTGCAGAGCACACAGATCATCAAGACTGTGTCTCAAACAAATACTTTTAAGGCTCTGACCAAACCTCAATTTTGTCACAAACGTAGTTCCTTTCTTCAGGGAAGGGTAATATTTCTGTGCCACAGCTATCACTTATATAAATAAAAAGTGCTTTGGCATCTGAGAGCATAAAACCAAAAAATCCTAAAACTTAAAAAAAAAATATCTTAACATAAGAAACACTGCCAACAGCAGCGTAACTTGAGAGAAAAAAAAAATAAAGGATTAGTGCCACCAAAAAACCATGAAAATGAACATTTTATTTCAAAGTCAAAACGAGTATGAGAATCTGGAAGACAGTCCAGAATTAAAATAATACCCTATTTTCTCATTTTTATTTTCATGGAAAAGGGTAGGGAATTGAGGGTTTTGGTGCGGTCAGGAAAAGGGAGAACCAAATGTATCAGAAACTTGATTCTGTGAAGTGTTACAGGGAAAAGAAAGCCGAGACCATCACGCGGACCGTGAATCCATTCGGCATTGAAGGGCCACCTAGGACAACCCACAGGGAGAATGGAGGGGACAGCTGCCACCCCCTCCATCTCAGCAGGAACAGTAGCGTGGCAGGAAAAGAACACCATGGAATCAGAAGGCAGAAGGCCCCAGTCAAGTCCTTGTTCCAATATTTGTCTAACAGCCAATAAATCACTGCGCTTCAGTGTCTAACGCCGGGGGGGATAAAGGCCGCTGAGAAGACGGCTCAATAATGTGTGTGAAATTAGTTTCAAAACAGCACCATGTTGTCTAATCAACACTTATTTTAATCAGCCACCAGGAACCTTCCATCCACTTCACCTAGATTGCACCGGCTCTGGGCACCCAGGGGCCTCTTCCCACCTGGGTTCACCATCTCCCTTCCCAGCAGGCCAAGGCAGATGCCTGGAGTTACCTCCCCAGAGGAAGTCAGAGATCATTTCTTTGTTCTCAAATGTCCCTTATTTACATCACCATCTATTTAATAATGGAGAGAAGGGCAAAGAAGTCAGAAACACTACTTCAAGGGCATACATATAATTGTAATATGTGCTCTGTGTTTTTTTTTAAGGGAAGGAAATGTGCAAGGTAACATGGTATTTTAAGTTTACAAGGGCAGGTAGAATATGACCAA
>NW_005355621.1:2154716-2164273 GCF_000412655.1 Myotis brandtii
CCGCGCCCCCACACACACACACACCCACAACTTCTCAGTTAAAAAAAAAAATGTAATCGTTGGGAAAAAATTGCAATTGTTGGAAACCCCCAGCAAAACTCTCAGAATATCTAGGAATATAAAATGTGAAATATCTTTGTGCAGCAAAAGTATGAAATCAAAAAATTATTATAAATATAAGAATACATATCATTTCCCTCACTGCAACATTTTAATCACACTTCACCAAAATATTGATCATCCTTAACTAGATGAAGGTCTCTAATTTATGCAAAAAGTACTTTGGTTAGAACTATTGTGTGTATGGTTCCCGTGATTTGTCATTTATTAAACAAATATTTACAGTGGTGTGGCCACCTCTTTCCAGGCCCGGGGAAAGAGCAATCATCCCTGTCAGTGCCACTTCATTTCCTGCCAAAATGACTCTACTTTTTAAAGGTAACCTTGGTACATTAACATAATGGCCTTAGGAGAAATATAGGTGAAACAAGGTAGCAATGTTTCTTGTGGAATAAAAGCACCACAAAACAAACAGACCATTATTTTTTGTGGGTCAAAGAGTTAATGACTATTTTCCAACGGTGTAAAGGATCAGCATAATTTTAAATATCTTCCTAAAAAGTAGAAGAGGGGGAGTTTTGCTTTCATAAAAGTATCTATCACATGCAGTTCTAGTGACAAAAAGTAATTGTAAATGGTTACAATAAACCAGTAAATTTAAACTGGAAAGTAAAATACCTTTCTGAGTTCAGAGAGCCTTTCTAACAAATTAGAAAATCTGAGGATGGGGCTGTGGATATCCCCCACCCCACCCCAAAAAAGTGCAAGTAACCTGGGGGCTGTGTGCTTGTGACTGGGCATCTGGTGGCACCGAGCCCTTAAACCTATGGCGACTGACACTGCGTGGAGGTAGGTCAGACCTGACTTCAATTGTAGGACACCCAGCTGGTGTCGGGGAAGCAGAGAACTGGGTGGTATCAGGAGGACAAGACCTCTCAGATATTCTTCAGGTTTTACAAAATATTTTATAAAAATTTGGTCTCCCAATAAATGAGACTCTGAACCACCCTGAAGTGCTTTATGAATCATACCAGGATGGAATGGTGCTGTATGCACTTCAACCAATAATTATTTACATTCCAGGTATAGTTTTTAACGATATTTTTGTGTATTCTAATCTTGTCCCATTCCCAAACAGCCGCAGAAAAGCCTCCTGTATTAGTTTCCTATGGTTGCTGTAACAGATCACCACAAACTGGGTGGTCCCTGGTTATGCTCTCGAAGTTCGGGAGGCCAGAAGGACAAAATCAGGGTCTTAGGTCCACACTCCCTCGCGGGGCCATCGGGAAGATGCCATCCCTGCCTCTCGGCATCTGTGGCAGTGGGCATTCCTCGACACTGACGTTCTTCAGCTTAGGCCAGTGGTCGGCAAACTGCGGCTCAAGAGCCACATGCGGCTCTTTGGCCCCTTGAGTGTGGCTCTTCCACAAAATACCGACTTCTACACATGGGCCACGAAGTTTCAATCGCACTATACATGCGCGCCCACACGTGGTATTTTGTGGAGGAGCCACACTCAAGGGGCCAAAGAGCTGCATGTGGCTCGAGAGCCACAATTTGCCAACCACTGGCTTAGGCCACTTTTTACTCTGCTCATACTCATACCACCTTCTCCTCTCTCTGTCTTCTCCTCTTCAGTTTCTCATAAGAACATGTATCACTGAATATAGAGCCTACCCAGATAACCTAAGATGACCTTCTCATCTCAAAATCTTTAACTTAATTACATCTCAAAGGTCCTTTTTCCAAATAAGAGAGCATTCACACTGAAGGATTAGGACATGGACATCACTTTTTAAGTTATCATTCAACCTGCTACCCCTTCTTATCCCTGTCCGCCCCACTCCTCCCAAAACAGAAATTCTCTTTTGAACAGACATATGTAGCAAAGTTAATATTTGAGGGAGAATTAAATTTTATATAACTTAGCAAACAGAGACAAAATTTTATTCCTAATGGAGGATAAAGCAAGCCAGCTGCAAGATACCACATCAGTTCAGTAATTTTAATCTTGGTTCCTATAGACCCATGTCCCTTTTCAACCTAATCCAGTCTTACAAGTTAAGAAGAGTGGGCCATACTTCCCAGTATGTTTTTATTATTTTTCAGATTCATATACTTATTGTTATAAGTTCCTCACACATGCCTCGTCCTAATACAAAGAAAATACTTACCTTTGTAAAAGAAAGACCACATACATTTTCACTTTTGAAAAGGTAGCCTAATTAATGCCTGTCTTTCATCACTACTCTATATGCACTTTATAAAGCTGATGTAATATCCTGGAAATATTCACACAAGTAAATGAACTGTTAAATTATGTTTCATTAAATCATATTTCTTCTTTCATACTAAGTGGTGATCATTTAAACACACACACCAAAAACTAAAATTATATACATAAAGAATTTCTAAAAAGTACTAAAGATTTATGTCTTCTTTCACCATAAATTATCAGAAACATAAAATGATGACGGTTCTTATGGGAAATAATAAAAATGTGCAGGAATGTTTTCATCTTTATTTGCTTTATAAAAGAGCCCCTCTGAGAACTGCAGAACATGACTGCAGAAAAATAAACAAAATCCTCTTTAATTCTGACAGCTTGCTAGGGCTCCTCTGACCCACAATAGTTCTAAAACTATGTCATAGTCTCAGTTTGGCCCAAAGAAGTAGAACAACAGCTCTTCAGTTCATCCAAAGCAATGTTTATTTTTTCAAGAAGCCAACAAAAGACACAGATTCATTTCTTCAATGGAGAAAACACATTCAGGTCAATGTGTCCTGGAAATACAAAATTATGTTAATGAATGTAGAAGCACTTTCAGAAAATCTCTTGCTTACAAGTTTTCCTGAGTAGTCACACCTTAGGTAGGTAAAAATTAATAAAGAAAGGTGGCCATGTATGCCCTAACCTGTTTGGCTCAGTGGATAGAGCGTCGGCTGTGGACTGAAGGGTCCCGGGTTCGATTCCGGTCAAGGGCATGTACCTTGGTTGCAGGCACATCCCCAGTGGGGGGTGTGCAGGAAGCAGCTGATCGATGTTTCTCTCTCATCGATGTTCCTAACTCTCTATCCCTCTCCCTTCCTCTCTGTAAAAAATCAATAAAATATATTTTTTAAAAAAAGAAAGGTGGCCATGTAAGTACAGACCTAAGGTAACGCATTAACATTTAGCTGCTATAATTTAAGCCATGTCTATACTGAGCTAGAAGCGGCTCATGGCAGAACTGAGTAATTCACTTAGGTCACCTTTATGAACCATTCACGTGGTTTCAAGGTCAATTCTGGGGATTGGAACAAGGGAACTTCCTGATTCCCACGGACTAGTAGTGATGCCTGGGTGAGGTATTTCCACCCTCTTGTCGTTCACCATCACTTGAAAGGAGGTACATCCAAGAGAATATTGATCACCTACCTCTTCCTACCTCCCCTTTAGAGGTAGTAAGTAGCAACTCCTTCCAGTTCCCAGGCTTTAACAGTTTGGGTTCATTTTTACTTCCCCTTCCTCCTTCCTCCCTGACAGGAAGTCCACCTTCAGCCCGGCTGTCTGTCCTCCAGGGGTCTCTGGCATCAACACCTCTACCACCCCAGACCCTCCTCGCTGCACGGATCCCAGAGAACAGCTTTAATTTATGTCACCCTATATGCTCACTCTCTCCTTCTACACCAGCTGTGAATGTCTCTCCCGATATTAACAGATAGCATTTGAGTACTTAACAATATACAAAGCGCTTTACATACATTAACTCAGTTCATCTTGACTCAGTTCCATAGTTACTCCCCCATTTTACAGTTGAGGAAACTAAGGTACCAACGGTTTAAGCAAGTTGCCCAAGGGCATGCAGCTGATCAATGACGAAAGCAGCATCTGCTATGATAAAATGAAAAAAGCCTCTGTCCTCCTCATCCCATCCTGACCATTGTTACCTCCTTCCAAACTCCCTGTAATCAATATGCACTACTAAAGCCAGGCAGGCCAGACTTCTCACCGCCCTGAAATGCACCAGGCCCATCTCCGTCCCCCTGATTTCATACAGCACTAAAAATGCCCTTGTTTCTGTTTCTGCTATTCCAATTCTTACCTATTCTTCAAAGTCACGTAAGTCCAACTTCTTCCAAGGAAGCCTCCCAAACGTTTTATTTTGTTCTCTCAACTGCTATATCCGTCACAGTGTCCCCACACATTTTAGGACTTAATTTTGCATCATCTTCCCCCGCCCCCTCCCCAATACACATTCAATAACAACAAAGTTTTGAGGGTTAAAAAATTCCTTTGAGCGTTTGTTTGTTGGTCTGGAGCAGGGGTGGGGACCATCCGGCCAGAGGGCCGTATAAGGTTCCCAAAATCATTTGGTCTGGCCCTGCCAAGGCATTAGGGGTGAGTCAGTTAAATGTTTGACCAAAATATAGCAGGTTAATTATTAAGTAGATCATTTTCTATGGCCCAAGAATGATGCTATAAATATCCAAATAGCCCTTGGCAGAAAAAAGGTTCCCCACCCCTGGTCTAAAGGCTGAGGGAACAGCTATGCACAGGAGGCAGGAGGCTCTCCCAAGGCCAACATCTGAACGTAAGAGACAACAAATAGCAGCTCTCCAGCGGAGACGGTTTCGGAGAGAAAACAAGCGAGTTCAGCAGGTTTAAGAAAAGAAAGGAGGATGGTGGGGCTGGGGCCTAAGTGAGCTGAGCAGCACAAGATAAGAGGACTTCTTGATGATATCAACAAAACTGTATAGTATTTCCACCACTGTTCAGCCTGGACTCATGCTAACTAAGCACAGTGACAGCATTTCAATACTACCAAAGCATTTCTAGATATCAATTAAGGCTGGACTGTATAGCTCAGGGGTCCTCAAACTTTTTAAACAGGGGGCAAGTTCACTGTCCCTCAGACCGTTGGAGGGCCGGACTATAGTTTTAAAAAAAAACTATGAACAAATTCCTATGCACACTGCACATATCTTATTTTGAAGTAAAAAAACAAAACGGGAACAAATACAATATTAGTATTTGCATGTGGCCCACGGGCCATAGTTTGAGGACCCCTGGTATAGCTACACCAAAGGAGAATGAAATTATCTAATTGGGGACGAAGATAACTAATCTAAATAATTGGACCCAAGAGAATTATATTAACTCCCTGGGTACATTGATAAAATGGAATAAATAATCATTAAATGCCTCCTCCTCCTCCTCAGACTCTTGTTATATAACTAGGGGGAGAACCATGGTAGAAACATTCTGATAATCAACTGCCCACAAAGTTATGGTTAGGTAGTTGCCAGTCACATACCTCTGGTAGAAAAACTGCAACTAGCCCTAGCCGGTTTGTCTCAGTGGATAGAGGGTCGGCCTGCAGACTGAAAGGTCCCAGGTTCGATTCCAGTCAAGGGCACATGCCCAGGTTGCAGACTCAATCCCCAGTAGGGGGTGTGCAGGAGGCAGCCGATCAATGATTCTCTCATCATTGATGTTTCTATCTCTCTCTCCCTCTCCCTTCCTCTCTGAAATCAATAAAAATATATTTATTTTAAAAAGAAAGAAAAACTAATCAATTCAATCAACTACCAAGAGCAGAATACTTCTGAAATAACTGTTACTGTCAACAATTTCTACAGCCTTAGTCTGCATGGAAATGGACTATTGTAGATACTTGGAACCATCCAAACTTTTAAGGGACTTCCTGGTTTACACTACAGACTCGCTTAACAATCTATATGTATAATTATATAAGAGGGAATGACTGACCTGTTATAAATCATTAGCTCAAATGCAGGCTTGCTCATTTCTCTGCCTGGTTAGAGAATATGTTCAAAGAAAAACAAAGGTATAGAGAATCTGATGGCTGAGGCAGAGAGGTGGGGGTGGGGGTCAGAGAAACACAGAGAGAGCAAAAGTCCTCTGCCTTATAGTAAATGTTACCCTTTAAAAATGGACTATTTATTCCAGATGTTTCTCTATAGGTTAGAGTCTAGACCAGGGGTGGGCAAACTTTTTGACTCGAGGGCCACAATGGGTTCTTAAACTGGACCGGAGGGCCGGAACAAAAGCATGGATGGAGTGTTTGTGTGAACTAATATAAATTCAAAGTAAACATCATTAAAAAAAAGGGTCCGGTTTTTTTTTTTTTTAGTTTTTTCAAACGGGCCGGATCAGGCCCGCGGGCCATAGTTTGCCCACGGCTGGTCTAGACTATAGACAATGCAGGAAAATGTACGGAATCTTCGCTGAGTGGAAAATACAAATCCTCCCACTATAGCTCTCAGGAGGGAAAAATCAAGTTCCTCCACTGAGAGGAATAAAAATGTACTAAAACTAAATGGCTCCCATGTTCCCATCTAGACTGATAGCTGAACTCCTCTGGGATGGAACTATATTATTCAACATCTCCTGGCCACGTGGAGGTTCAATGTGTATTCTATTGGCTTTGCAACTGTTCTCTAATGGTTAATCTTCCTACCTAGTCTATTAACTTCTCAAGAGCAAGAAAGTTTGACTTCATTTTACAACCATCATTGTTGGCTGCCCTGCCCCTGCCCTAAATTCCTAGCAGAGTGCAGTGCTCGGCACATTGAAGGGTGGGTTTATGTTTGCGCTTGCGGTTAGAAATCTCCTGTGAAGGAAATCTAACCGGAATGATCTAGGGCCTGACTGACCTAAGGGCTGATTTCTTCTGGCCGTTGGCCATTTTACTGCCTATCCGTTTCTCCACATAGTGGACATACAGAATCAAATTTACTCAAGTACACTACTAAATACCAATGTGTCCTATTAACCAATTCCACCAGACAAAAGCCAAGAAAGGCAGTTGTCCAGATAGCTCGGGGAAAGGAGAAACAATGACCTGCTTTCCCTGGATCACTTGGGGAGAAAAACAGGGCTTATAATGGAGATTTCCAGTTCGGGAGCATTATTAGAGGGTACTAATGCTTCCTCTGAAAGTGGATTTGCCATGTTCTTACAGAAAAATATTCAGAGAAAGCCATTTCACCTTCAACATGGTAATATTCCACTACTCTATAATAATTACAGTACAGAGTGCTTTCAATCAAGAACTCAAAAAAAGGTGAAATGAAATGGCCGTAGTAACACAACCAGCAAGTCAAGCTTAACCCGCGCTCTCCAGGCTCAAGTTCAGCATCCTTCCCACCATCTCTCTCTGTACTTTTGTTGTGGTTGTTGCTTACGTAAGGCTATTGAATTGTATGATCCTGGGACATTTCAGGGACAACATCAATGTAATGCATTTCATTGTGCTTTGGTTCAGCACTACAAGTTTGCAGCTCAGTCAATAGCATATTTGATACTAATGTCTAAGTTCACAACAGAAAGACCTGAAGTACCTTTGCACTCTGGTTTGTTTGTTTTTTACCTGCCATCTCTCTTCCTGATGCATGTCCTTTCTGAAACTAAAGTCATACCACCAGCTAACAGAAAATTTCAAAATAACAATGACCCAATCCCCAAGCGAGCCAGCTGGACTCAGCAGGGAAATGTTTGGAGAATGACTTCTCAAAGATAAGGGCAGGTCCCTCAAAGAGGTGATGCAATAACTCCCTGTTCATGATGTGTTCTTCTCCTTAATGTTTCACAGTCTGCACTTGCTATCTTGCTCTGCCCTGAACATGAAGTAATTTTTAGCAAAGAGCAAGCTACAGGAGAGACTAACATGTTCTTGCATGAGCTGTCCGTCATAAACAAAAGTAAGGCTACTCATTAAAATAACATGAGTTTTTCCAACATAACTATACCCCCCTTTATGTAAGAAGGAATGTGCTCCTGGGGGAGGGGGGAAGGGGAGAGGGTGATCAACCAGATATGTGTAAGGAGAATCATATTTTTCCCATTTTCTTCCATTACCATTTCAAAGCTACCTTATCATCACTCTGACTTAGCCATGGGACTCCTCCCTCTATCCTCACACCGGATAAGCAGTTCAATAATAAAAATGTAAATGAACTCAACTGGCTCCACCTTAAAGGAAATGTTACAAATCATTCTATCATTTTTTACTATTTTTAATGTTTTTATTGATTTTAGAGAGAGATAGAAACATTAATGATGAGAGAGAATCATTGATCAGCTGCCTCTTGCACGCCCCCTACTGGGGATTGAAGCCCAAACCCGGCAATGTGCCCTGACGGGGAATCAACCCTGACCTCCTGCTTCATGGATCCACACTCAACTACTGAGCCACACCCACCAGGCCAATTTTTTTTTTTTATGTGGATAATTGTCCTTAACCCTTTTTTAAAGTAGGGTGTGTGCACACGCAGTGGACTGCATAGGGCCACAGGGCATGTAGATGGAGAAATATAAATCATGGTGAATGATGTGGCCTTGACATTGTTCCAGGTTTCCATGCAGAGCTCTTTGGCCACTCTCAGGTGAGAATCCTGTTCTTGCCCTCCTTGGCACCAATTAATCTATGGCACAAGGCACTAATTAACCTATGTCATTGTTATATGAATCGAAAGATTTGTTCCCTGGTGGCTCTCTCTGCACGTCACAAGGATAGGCATTTAATTCAAGACAATAAAAGTTTACCTGCAAGAGATAAACTTTTCAAAAAATCAATACTTGGGTTCATTCACAGCTCTAGGACTAGAATGCCACATACTTTAGTGCCTTCTCTTAAAATATCCCATATGTGGGGTCACAGACAAGCAAAGGGGAAAAACAAACTTGGCCAATTACCTGAGCAAATTTCCATATCTGATCCCAGTATACGAGCATCAAAATAAACTTTAAAACAAATAAACAAATAAAGCTTGGATTTTTAAACTGAATCGTCCACCAAGATCTGAGTTAAGGGAAGTGACAGGCCCAAGGTCATAAAGTCATTGCCAGGGCACCCATACCCACACCCACACACCCCCTAGGAAACACTGCAGCATCAGACCGCTGTTTACATTTGCTGGTTGGGTTAGGATGTGGCATCTGATTGATCTCAGCTGAAGGAAATACAAATTCTTTCTCCTAACGGACACTAAAATAGGTCAGCAGGCATTATTCAAAACAGATCCAGACTCAAATCGGGAGGCACTAGCTGGGTTAAAGGGTTGAATTTTGGAAATAAGTCACTTGATAAAAAAAAAACACACACCTGGGTGACTGGGGGAAATCTAGACTTCGCCTGCCAATCAACAAAACGAAGTGGTGTAAAAAAAGAAGTTTCAGGATGTGTTTATTTTTTAATGAAAAATCTAGGAACAGATCACTGCTACTATTAAAACTCTCACATATCTAAAGCTTCCTTTGTCCGGCAGCCTCTCAGAAGAACCCTACAGACAGCCGGGCAGGTCTTAAGCATCAAGACCGACTCGGATGAATTTTTGGAGCCCTGTTTGCAGTTCTAACCCCACTCGCATCCCCCCAGCACCACCCTCAGAAAGTCCTGAATTGCTTTGCTACACTTTTCCAGGTGCAGCGAATGGGTTCCGGATTCCGAGGGGCTGGGGCGAGGCCTGAGGGGTGGGGGGGGTGGTCCGAG
>NW_005355621.1:2165298-2179195 GCF_000412655.1 Myotis brandtii
GTTGTCATTCGGAGGGGGCGGGAGTTTAAATTGGGTTTGGGGGGCTAGGGCGAGGCTGAGGGGTGTGGCCGGTGCGGAAGCGGGGCTGTGGCCTAGGAGCTCGGGATGCTCACTTGCTCACCCTGCACAACCTTTTCGCCTTCTCTTTTCCTTCCCCACCGGGATGTGGGGAGCAGAGGAAGTGGCAGGGAACACTTGTTTTGCGCGCAGTGGGAGCCCAATAAAATGGTATATAATGATCAGATCTGAAGCCAAACCGAAATTCATGTATGCTTTAACAGGGAGCTAATGCATCTCTGTTCCTGCATCCACACTGGTTAATAAAGAACATAATGTTGGTCCAATGTTGGTCATATTAACTTATTCCTCTTTAAAATAAATGCCACCATTTCGATCACCTGGATACAGGACCTCCACTCTAAGTGGCAGAACTGTGAATTTGCATGGCACCTTTCAGTCTAAAAATTGAGCGAGTGTTACTAGAATCAGATCTTCCAGGCTAAAATTCCTGCTCTGCCCCTCCTGACCTCAGCAAAGTTACTTAACTCATTAGTGTATCTGCTGTTTTACCTGAGAAATTGCAATAATAATTCAGATAAACCTAACACCTGACACAGTGCCTGATCCTTTAAAAAAAAAAAAAAGCCAGCTATTCTTCTTTTCCTTAAATCTATTAGAAATGATTAATAATTCCCTGAAGGTAAGGACTGGCTGATTTATCATAATGTCCTGGCTCATAGTACAGACTCGGTAAATGTTTTGTGAGATGAATTCAAGCCAGGAATTAAATCTCCATTTTAAACCCTTTTAATATTTATAGAGAGCCTAGCCTGTGCCAAGTCCTTTGTTAAAATTAAGTTCCAAGGATACAAACATGTGGGAGCCAGTCTAACCAGGCAGACTGATTATAAACAAATGAATTGCAATGTAGCAGGAATGTTACCAGAGGAATACAGGGTGCTTTGGGAGCCCAGAAGGGATACTGGTTAAAAGACTTCCTCAAACCACTCTGTTGTAACTTAGAGAAAGCCTTGAAGCAGAACCAAGGCCCTGGTGGACTGTTCAACATGACCTGCAAGGCAAGAGTGAGGATCGGGTAAACAAACCTATCGCTCAGGAGTGTCATCCATCATTTGAAAATTAGATACACCTAGGCATGTGCTGAGACGGTAATTAATTCTTGGACAGATAAGGGTGTTTTTGAGTTATTTGACTTCTAGAAGCAGTTTCTCTACCTTGGCCTCCATTATCTTGGTTCAGTGGCTACCCCCATACAAACCCAGAATTAGCAGGGAGGAAAGGGGGACTATCAAACAGCCAAAAGAAATACTCCTGCTTATTTCTGGACTTACACTGGACTCCAGCCCTAAGACACTCACCAGAAAGAGAAAAACAGACCCCGGCATCCAGAAACGGGCCTGACACAGCTAGGCCTTCGCGCTCTCCCACTAAACACAGCTGCACAGACACCAATGTCATCAGATAAGGCCACTCTACAACTGGGCTAAAGTGAGGCCAAATAAGACCACTCAGCAATCTTGTCTAAGTCTGACAAAAACAGTGTCACTGGTAAACCACAAAAACACCACACTCCACCCAATCCTGGCTAATATGGATGACTGCTACTTGCTTACAGTTACACTTTTAGCTCCATTCCAGTCTTTCTGCCTCATAGATGAGATTTATTAAGACTAGTCCCTGCTTCCTGACCACATCCAATCCAGAAAAAGGTCCTGCTTTCTTCTTTATCTTTTAATATATTTTTATTGATTTCAGAGAGGAAGGGAGAGGGAGATAGAAACATCAATGATGAGAGAAAATCATTGGTCAGCTACCTCCTACACGCCCCCAACTGGGGATCAAGCCCACAACCCAGGCATGTGCCCTGATGGGGAATCCAACCATAACCTTCTGGTTCATAGGCTTATGCTCAACCACTGAGCCATGCTGACCGGGCAAATCCTGCTTTCTTAAACTCCAACCAAAATCATCCAACTCAAACCCCAAACCTTTACGGTCCTTTCTAATACCCTGTGACTGAGATACATCATGGTCCCCCATGGTGTGCAATGAGGAATAAACCCAACTAGTTCAACTACCAGTATGATCTTGGTGGTCTTTGGCTGAAGGATGTTGATCCTTGTAAATAATATGTACTCTGCCTTGTAAGATTATCTCTCCATTCTGAGTGTTCTCTCCCCATTCTTTCAACAAACACTATTGAGCAGCCACTTTGTGCCGGCCATTTTTCCAAATGTTTGTGATATAGCAATGAACAAGCCACAGAGGAAAAATCTAGTGGGAGCAGATGGATCAAAATCAAACAAAAAAAAGAGAGAATTTCAGATGCTATACATTCAATGGGGGGAAAAAATAAGGTAGGGCACTAGAATAGGTGACGAGGGGTAGAAGGAGAGATGCTATTTTAGGCAGGAGAGTCAAGGAAGGACTCTCAGAGGAAGAGGTATTTTAACTGAGTTCTGATTGATGAGAACATATCAGACATGTGAAAACCAAGGAAAGAGCATGTCAGGCAGAGGTAATGCCATGTGCAAGAGCCCTGATGCAGGAACATGCTGGGTATCCTATCTAATAAAGAGGGAATATGTTAATTGACCATCACGCCCTCACATGGCAGTACCCACAGCCAATAAAGAGGGAATATGCTAATTGGCTGCTACGCCCTCAAAAAATGGCAGCACCCACAACCATAAGATGGTGGCACCCAGTCCCCTCAGCCCCACCAGGGCGGCAGGCGTGTGGCTTGGCCAGGCCCACCCCCAGCGGGTTCAGCCGCTTCGCACACCTGCCTCCAGAGTCCCACAGTCTCCTCAGCCCCCCAGCCGCCCAGGGCTGGCCCGAGGCTCAGGTAACCAGGGCCAGTCGAGGCTTGCACTGCCAGCAGTGGCAGCAGCAGAAGTGTGATGGGAGAGTCACCTTTCCCTGATCACTGGGAGGCCTCCTGCCCCTGAGGGCTCCCAGACTGTGAGAGGGGGCAGGCCAGGCTGAGAAACTCCCCCCGCCCCCAGTGCATGAATTTTCATGCACCGGGCCTCTAGTGTTTCATAAACAGAAAAAGGTCAGGATGGCTCACAAAGCAGAGATGGCAGTGGATAATTGGAGAGGTAGGCCAGATCACACTAGGTATAATGGGCTTTGGAAGGAGTTAACAAAATTTTAGATATTTTTATTGATTTCAGTGTGAGGAAGAGAGAGGGAGAGAGAGATAGAAACATCAGAGATGAGAGAGAATCATTGATCAGCTGCCTCCTGCACACTCCCTGGTGAGGAGCAAGCCCCAAAACCCATGCATGTGCCCTGACCTGGAATTGAACCTGACCTCCTGGTTCATGGGTCTATGCTCAACCACTGAGCCACTCCAGCCAGGCAGGAGTTAAAATTTTATTCGAAGGGCAATGGAAAGTCATTTGATGAGACAGTGTATGGTAAGTTCCTAATAAAGTGTTAAGCATATAATAAGTGCCCCATAAATGTCAGTGTGGGACGAAAGAGTAGTCCAGTGTTTTCTTTTTCCTTTTTAGGAATTTGTTTTATTTCATAGACAACAGTTAATTGCATTTGGATGTTTTCAAAAACAATGATGCAAAAGAAAATTATTAATGCATGCCTCATTTCCTGACTGGTCAATTTTAGCTTCTTTCTCTGCACTAGTTGAATCATACTGTTCAGCTGTTGTTTTCATTCTTCAAACAAGAGCTGATGTGGTGTGAAGGAGAGAGAAGAGGTGTGTGACTAAAATCGGTCTGATAAGAAAAAGAAGGCAAAAGACAGGAGAACATGGGGCTAAATAAGTCTCAATTTTCATGGTGTTTCTTCCATAAAAGGCTCCCCACAAAAGTTTGCCAACCTGAGTTTTATTTTTGTTTTTCTCTTTTTCCCTGTTGACATACTGCTAGATGGTTGCCTCGGCTCTGAGTAACACATCCACACACAGCAATCTCAGCAACAAAAAGGGGGCTTTTCTCCCTTCCTTTCCCTTTTCATTTTTTAAAAATATGTTCTTTATTGGTTTTTAGAGACAGAGGAAGGGAGAGGGATAGAAAGAGAGATAGAAACATCGATGAGAGAGAAATTTCATCAATTGGCTGCCTCCTGCATGCCCCCTACTGGGGATTGAGCCTGCAACCCAGGCATGTGCCCTGACCGGGAATCTAACAGTGACCTCTTGGTTCCTGGGTTGACGCTCAATCACTGATCCAAAACCAGCTGGGCCTTTCTGTCCTTTTTAAAGCTGGACACTTCCTCTCCCATTTCATTGGCCAGAATTGGGTCACACTCGGCCTGATCCAATCACTGAGAAGGTAAATAGGATGGTTGCAGTTGGCTCTGATAAGTTACAATTTATCCCTTAGTCATGATAGAGAATACAGGATAGACTCCCGAACAAAACTGGGGCTTTGCTTCGGAAAGAAAAGAAAAAAAAAAAAAAGAGGAAGGGGGAATAATTAATATCTGTTTAATCGGTAGTTTAATAGATATACAAATGTGTCTCAATATCTCATTGTGTTCTGGATTAGGCTTCCGGCCGCCTTGAAGATGGGCATGGACATAAGACTAGCTTTGGCCAATAACATGTGAGTAAAAATGAAGTATAACTTAGAGGCTCTATGAGTTCTGGTCCACTCAGAGTCAGGAGTCAGGAATACGAGATTTATTATGGGTCATGCTTGAAAGATACAAGAGAAAAGGGTCAGAAGTGGGCAGGAAAGCCTTCAGGCTGCATTGCAGGCCTGACACCCATGGGGGAAATAAGAAGAGAGACATCTAAGGAGGGCTGGGGAGGAAGAAGCTCTGCGCTTGCTGCAGCTCTGAGCAAGTCTTGTCCAGAGCCATTGGAACTTTCAAAGCAGATTGCCTGTAAGGGTGAGGGTGGTCCCAGGCAGAGATGGCCAGGCTCGAGGAACCACTGTGGGCTGCCAGCTGCCCAGAGAGATCTTGATTTGGACTGGAACACAGAGGCAGATACTGAGGGTTGTCAGCCAACTCCACCGCTCACAGTAGGTTCTCTCTGGAAAGGACATCTGAGCAGCACATCTCCCAGCCTGCTGCACAAGGAGCGGTTGATCGTCAGAGCTAGATTCTCCAGCTGCGAGGACGCTGGGAGCACATGTGGCGGAGTTGCAGCCTCCATCAGCCTGGATTCCTAACTCACTACATCAGGCAGGTCCCACCCACACCCACACAGGTGCCGCAACATGAGCCAGAAGGGACTTGTGTTGTGTTTAAGCCCCTGGGATGTTAGGATTGTGTTATCATAACATATCCTATCAGATCAAAGCAGAGCAGAGCATTTCATAATGTATCATAACACAGATACAGCAACAAGCTGTATCTGCTACAGGATGCATGTTCAAGTGCATTGGCATAAAACTGATCACAGTAGCTTCTGGTGGCGATTTTTATCTCTTCTGTCTGTGCCTGTGCCCCCTTTTGCCTTCCCAGAGTGTTTATTTGCACTTTTTCTTTATTTCTTGATTCATCTTGCTAGAGAGTTGTCCATTTTATTGGAGTTTTCAGAGTCCACTTTTAATTTTTTTTGCTATCTTTTCTGTTTTGTTTATTCACTTATTACCAGTCCTCATCTTTATTATTTTCTTCTTTCTAATTTCTTTGCATTTACTCTGTTATTTTTATAACTTGAGTTAAACCCCAAACTCATTTAAATCTTTCTTCTTTTCTTTCTCTCTTCTAAATTTAGCTTGTACTGCATCCCAAACATTGTGGTATTTTGTATTTTCACTGTTGTTCAATATTTTGTGACTCCATTACCTATTAATCCAGGAATCATTGAGAACTTTTTTGTTTCCAAATGCATTTCTTTTAAAAATGCATTAATATGTCTTACTCTTGATTTTAATTTGTCTTGAAGAGAGTTATCACTGTGAAAGTGGTGATTTGAAATATACTGGGACTTCCCTTATAATTCTCCTTATTTAATATTTGAACATGTTTCAAACCATTTTCTTATGGAACATGCTACTTACCCTGTAAATGACATTTTTAAACAGATGGCATTAAATATACGTGTTTCGTATCTCTCTGACTCAACTGTTAGCACTGAGGAGAGATGGTGTCCCACACTTTTCGTTTCCTTACTGCCCTACGAGAGCAGGTAAAATGTCTTGGTGTGAGTGCAAATGGAGAAGGGTGAGGAGAAGTGCAAGAAAATCATTGTGAAAACATGTTTAAGCCCAACTGCCATTATTAATCCTTGGACTGGTTTTCAAAAACAATTTACATCATCTTTCTGAAAACAATAATAATACATTTTTGAGTTCTTACTGTGGGTCAGGCACAACGTCAAACACTTTGCATGGATTATCTCATTTTACCCTCATGGAAACCTTAAGGGGTACGTTCTGTGGGGTGGTTCACAGACTTAATAGAAAGGCTGGGAACTCATCCTGGGAAGCGGTCAGGAAGCGAGGGAGGCTGGGCAATGGGACAGCGCAGCCACGGTGCACGGTGCACGGTGCCTGACCTCCAGTGCCACTCTACCTGCCCTGCCGTCACAAACCCAACCCCACCCTACCTACATGCCTCTCTGTCTAGACTCAAAGCCCTGGGAGGGAAGATCCAAGGTCAAATGCTCTGTAGGCTCTGAGAGAGAAAGAAGCTGCCCCCCTTCCATTAAGAGACTTACACAGCAGGTGATGTTCCCAAAACTTGAGAAAGGGGTCATTTCCTGAGTGGTTTAAAAAGGCAGTTATCCACTGGAACACGTATAGCATTTGATTTAAGAACATCGAATCCCATGCTCTCACGTGAGAGCGAGGAGCAGAGCAAAAAGGTCCAGCTCACTGTTGCTTTATTGTTAGCAGAGCAAGAACTTGAACCCACGGCTCCTCATTTCCTGCCCAGCTCCCTTGGTAATGCTGTCCTGCCCCCTTCATCCTGAAAGACAGGCTGGAGTGATGGCATCCCTCTCACTTATCCTCTCGTGTGGATATTATTCCTCCTTTGGGAGAACGAGAAGGGCCGACTTTGGAGCCTCAAGTAATCATGAGATTTAGGGAGGCAGCTTTGCTTCTGAAAACCTAAAGTGCTTGTGGGGCCTCAAGTAATCTCATCTAGCTAGAATAGGTTGTGTAATTGAGGCAGCTTTGCTTCTGAAAACCTAAAGTGCTTGTGGAGGCTCCCAAAGTTGCTGGCTGGGGAGGCTGGGTGGGAAGGAGCTGAGCAAGGAGTCTCATCACGGGTAGGAGAGAAGGATAGTCATGTTTTTTTCCTGGCGTCTGGCCACAGGCACACTCCCTGGAGCTGAAGCTTGGCCTCGGTGGCTGCCACACACCCCCTTCTCCACCCTACAGCTTCCAGAACATTCTGATCTCTCTGGTTCCCTCCCTTTCCCACTCAGATCAACCAAGATCACACCCGGGCTTCCAAGAGGAACTTTACTAGGAAACCAAGAGACAGTAGTCCCCCACACAGTAATTTTTCAGCCTGGACAAGGATAAATTACACAACCTATTCTAGCTAGATGAGATTACCAGGCACCCAAAAATACATCTGCCCAGGCCGATGGTCGTTGCCCTCCTGCCCCGGCTCTGGTGCCCCTCTGCTTGGCAGCAGGAGCTGACACAGGAATCCCTGCCTCCTCTGTCCTAATGCAGCAGATGGGCATGCCCAGATGGAGACTGCTCCCAGGCTCCCCTGTTGCCCATCAGCCCTCTCACTATTGGGTGAGATTTGGCAAAAGCAAGACAAAAAGCATTGGTTCAGAGAACTGAAATGGACATAAGCCAGGACCACTTGGACTGTGCTTTGATAAGATGCTGAAAGTCATCAGGACTCAGCTTCACACCATCTCTCAGCTCAGCCCCATTCTCGGGCTCCACTGGATGACTCCTGGTAACATCAGACTCTCCTCATCATGGTGGCCAGACAGCTACAGCAGCCCCTCATGTGTGCTCAAGTTCAAAGCCAAAGAGAAAGCCGGTGCATCTTTTCTGGCAATTCCTGCTGCGTTCCCAGTAGTCACTCTGACAGAGCCAGCTCTCCATTACGTGTTCTTCAAGGAACCAGTTGTGGAGGACGAGAGGGGGTGGCAATTGATCAGCCAGGCTTGTTGCACTCCTATCGCTCCGTCCATACCGCAGGGACTCGAGAGGGAGGGGAGGAGGAGAGCTTGGTCAGGCATCGAGGCCGCTCCCCTTCCCTTTCCATTCCCTACGCCAAAGAGTGACTTTTCAGAATGTAGATCTGACCAGATCACCCCCGCCCACCTTCCTGAGGATCTTCAATAGCTGTCCATTTCTCGTATGATAAACACAAAAGCCCTAACTTTGGCTTGCTTGGTCGGACCTCCATCCACCTCTCCTTTGGTTTGCCTCTTGTTTATGTCGGGTCCCTCCCACCATTCCACCAGCTGCCCTCTGCCTGGGACACTCTGTTCTCTCCTCTTTGCCTAATTAATTCCTGCGTGGCTTTCCAATTTCACAACGTATTTATTCCTTCTTCAGAGAAGCCTTGTCTCACCTCCCTGACCAGGTTAAATTTCCCGAGTACACAGCCTCTCGGTCCTCAAAGAAGTTGTCACGGTTGCAGCTCTAGGTTTCTATGTGATTCTTAGCTTGACATCTGTCTCTCCCACTGGACGGTCTGCTCATTAATACAGAGATCAGGCCTGGTGTGGCTTCATCGCTGTTTCTCCAGCACCTGGCTCAGTGTTTGGACCAATGCAGGAGCCCAGGAATAGGTATGAGCATCCATCTGTGCCGCCATGTTGCTGACCTTCTAGAGAAAGAGACAAAAAAAAAAAAGGCCCCAAATCACCAGTGTAGGTAAGTACAATGAAGATTGATATTCAGCCAACAGATTAAAAACACAAGTGGAGCCCAGCCGGCGTGGCTCAGTGGTTGAGTGTTGGCCTATGAACCAGGAGGTCAGGGTACAATTCCCAGTCAGGGCACGTGCCTGGGTTGCGGGCTCAATCCCCAGTAGGGGGCGTGCAGGAGGCAGCTGATCAATAATTCTCTCTCATCATTGATGTTTCTACCTCTCTCTCTCCCTCTCCCTTCCTCTCTAAAATCAATAAAAATATATTTAAAAATATGTGTTTTTTTAAAAAAAACGCAATTGGTTTTTAGCTGAGGATGTGACATTTTAGGTGACACCGGAGGATAAGAAGATGCCTGGCGCTTAAAGCTTCTTGGCTTTGTGTGTTAGGTATGGGCACCTCAGGGCACCAAGTCTCAGGGCTTAGAACCAATGAATAGGCAGAGCCCCAAAAATGGAGAGGAAGGTGTGCTAAGCAAATCTCCTAGGATTTCAGAGCCAGAAGGGGTCCCAGGAAATGAGGTCTGGTGCCCTGCCATCAAGCATCTGGTGGGACCCCATTCTAGAGCTCACACAATGTATCTACTTCGTTTTCTCTAGGCTAAAGGGAGAGAGTTGGGCCTAGAGCAGAAATAGAGCATCCTTTTCCCTCACCAATCACTGCCAGCCCTTGCACTTTGATGTTGTTACATTTTATAAATTGACATAAAATTTACATAACATAAACATGCAATTTTAAACTGTGATTCCGTGGCATTTAGTGTCCACAATGCTTTGCAGCCATCTGCACTATCTCTTTCCAAACCATTTCCATCCCCCCAAAAAGAAACTGCACCTGATAAGCACTCACTCCCCACTCCCCTCCTTCATTCTCAGTCCCTGCCAACCACTAAGCTGCTTTCTGTCTCTATGGTTTTGACTATGCTGGATATTTCTTATAAATGGAGATGTTGCACTGGCCAGTTTTGCTCAGTGGATAGAACAAAGGCCTACAGACCAAAGATTCCGCGTTCAATTCCGATCAAGGACACTTACCTCGGTTGCAGGCTCCTCCCCAGCCCGGCCCTGGTTGGGGCTCCTGCAGGAGGCAACCAATGGGTGTGTTTCTCTCACATCGAGGTTTCTGTCTGTCTTTCCCTTGCTCTTCCATTCTCTCTAAAATCAATGGAAAAATATCCTCGGTGAGGATTTTTTTAAAAAGAGTAAATGGAGATGGTGTTGCATTTTAAATTGGTGTCTATGCCACCATCAAAGCTTGTACAGTGCTTTGTGCTCCCGTGAATACAGACTGAGCAGGTCCAGCTGAGATCTAGGATGCAGAGTCAGCGGCTACTTACAATAATGAGGAGAACCAGGAGCAGGTTTCCAGCAGGAAGGTGACAAACCTGTTGCTTGGTGCCTGGTGGGCACCATGATGAATGTTTAATGCACATGTAAAATAAATAATGTCATGTCCTTTTCTCCGAAGCAAACTGTTACGCAAATATCCTCATTTCCTTCAGGGAACTGTGAGCATTTTCCTTAGGTAGCTGAACGTTCAGGATCTGAAAAACATCTATTATCCTGTGCAGAGTGGACGAGCTTGCCCTGATGAATTGAAAGAGAGATCAAGCTAGAATTCAAACCATAAGCAGGAAGGAACTTGCTTGAAATTCTTTTTAGTTTCTGTGGGTTATTTTGCATATTATTTTTGAGGATTTGAAACATGGTTGAATCATCTTTGATGGCTTCAAAAAACACACACACACAAAAAGATTCTTTCAATATTGCATATTCATTTACAAATGTAATGTTAAATGTGCAAATGCCCTTTCATGTGAATCACAATGAAGATCACATATTTTAAATTCTAAAACAGGGCCTTTGCTGGGTAGCTCAGTTGGTTAGAGTGTCGTTCCAATATACAGAGGTTTTTCAATCCCCTGTCAGGGCACATACAAGAATCAACCCATGAATGTATAAATAAGTGGAACAACAAATGGATCTCTCTCTCTCTCTCTCTCTCTCTCTCTCTCAGATCAATAAATAAACATTTTTAAAAATTATAAAACACTGTCAAACCTTAGGGAAAACTGTGAGTGACCGTTTAGAAGATGCATATATATGAAGTCTTCATTGCAACAGACTATAATTTTATAAGTTTAGTTTTTAAAGATGGGATTTTTAAAATTCCATACTTGTTTCTCTAAATTGGAAAATAAAAGGAAGCTTGATATTGAAATTCTGAAATCCACATTTCTCCCAAAAAGTTCTTTTCCTCCAAAGGAATTCCTCCCCCCACCAGATTATTTTTTTCGTAGACTGCTTTAAATGAGCCACATTCTCACCCTGGTAATGATTTTGCAAATGTATTTGAAAGCCAAATGATATATTCTAACAGGCTAAGGAAACTTTTTCTTTAGTTACACCATCATTTCCAAGTGTATTGGCAATTCATGGAGATCACTCAAGCCTTTATGCTAGAATCTAAAAAATTTGGCTAACACAGCTGGACTGTCAATAGCATGTCTAAATTTAGTTGCTAATTGGCCTATCAAATGGCTCTGTTGCCATGACTAACTAAACAATATACATAAATGGTTAAGATTAAATTGCTTGGAAAAGAAGGAGGAAACTGGAAAGTGAAAAGGAGACATTTAATCATTAGCTAAAGCACAAGAAATTTAGGCTCTGTGTCGGGACTCAAAGAGATTTTCTGGACTCAAAGAGATTTCTAAAGGAAGTGATTTACAAATTCAGGCCCTTTTAATAGAGAAAACTAGGCCAGGATTCAGGGAGATAAGGAGGGACATCATTTTCTGATTTTAAGTGCTATAACAAATAACTATATATATATATCTTCTATATAATAAAAGCCTAGGTGGCATCATGCACGACGTCATCACAAGATGGCCGCCACAAAATGGTCACTTTCACATCATCACAAGATGGCCACCACAAGATGGCCAGCAGGGGAGGGAAGTTGTGGGTGATCAGGCCAGCAGGGGAGGGCAGTTGGGGGCGAACAGGCCAGCATGGGAGGGCAGTTGGGGAGGACCAGGCTGGCAGGGGAGGGCTGTTGGGGGCCATCAGGCCGGCATTTAGCCGTCAATCAGGCCAACAGGGGAGCAGTTAGGGGATGATCAGGCTGGCAGGCAGAAGCAGTTAAGGGCAATCAGGCAGGCAGGCAGGTGAGCAGTTAGGAGCCAGCAGTCCCGGATTGTGAGAGGGATGTCTGACTGCCATAGGCCCACAGAATCGGGCCTAAACAGGCAGTCAGACATTCCCCAAGGGGGTCCCAGATTGGGGAGGGTGCAGACTGGACTGAGGGACACCCCCCCCTGCATGAATTTTGTGCACCGGGCCTCTAGTATATATATATTCGTATTGTGGTTCCTGGCTTGAAGATCTTAATATAATTTTTTAAAATATATTTTTATTGATTTGGTTCCTGGCTTGAAGATCTTAATATGATTTTTTAAAATATATTTTTATTGATTTCAGAGATGAAGGGAGAGGGAGAGAGAGATAGACACATCAATAATGAAAATCATTGATCAGCTGCCTCCTGCATGCCCCCACGGGGGATTGAGCCCACAACCCCAGGCACGTGCCCTGACCAGAAATCAAACCACAACCTCCTAGTACATAGGTTGACAATCAACCACTGATCCAAACTGGCTGGGCTTAATATGATTTTAGATACAGTGTCTCAGGCTGGAAACCATAGATTAAAGCTGTATTCTGAATCCTAATTTCTTACAGACTCTCAATCTGCCCACCTTGAGTTTCTCCAGCCTCCCCTGTAACTGGCTGCTTCTAATCCCAACAGGAATCAGAGGTGTCTCTACTGTGCTTTGTTTAATTCTGCAGTTCAGTTTTCTGAATGTCTTTGTGATAAGCCTGGTGAACACTCATATTATATTTAAGATGAAGCAGAGCAAGAAATTGAAGATGAAGCAGAGCAAGAAAAATCTGACATTTGTAACTGAATAATCTAAAGCCGCCCCCCGCCCCCGCTCTCATAAATGTGTGATATAGACATAATCTAAACAACAGACAGCACAGATTCTAGAGCCAGGCAGCTTGGGTGAATATTCAAATTTACCACTGACTACCAAGTTACATAGTCACTCTCTTTTTCTCAATTTCCTTATTTGTAAAAAATAATAGGATTGTAACTGGAACCAAGGTTCTGCTACCTGCTGCCATGAAAGCCAAATTAGTGAGACAAATATTAGTTTAAAAGCAAAGTGGTTTATTCAAGTGCCGGACACCTGAGAAAATGAGGAACTCTTGTCATAAGGCCCATCTCAGCCTCTCGTTGCAGGCAGAAGTTTTTATAAGGAGGGAGAGGGAAAGCAGAACAAAGAGATCAAGGGGAGGGGATTGAAAAGTTCTCTACATGCGGGCCAGCACAGTCCGCTCCAATAAGGATCTCAAAACTGGTCAGGTGATGGTCTGGTGTGTATCATCCTGGTCCCCATGATCCTGGTTCTATGGTTGAAGGTCAGCAAATTTCCTAGAACTGGGATGACTCATGGTTGGAGTCTGTATTTCCTGAAGTTAGTTCCTAGGATTCTTATACAAACCTGCTGTTTATCTACAAGCTTCATATAATTCAGACTCTGCCTTTATAGAAACAATGTCAAAAGAATGGTGGGGTGGGTTACAATGCTCCACTGTTACATTACCTACATCAGAAGGTTGTGGTGAGAATTAAATGAGTTAATATATTAAATCACTTCAGCAACCATGGGACAGAGAAGACTTTGGTCTCCAGGCCCTGCCTAGCTCCCCCCAGCTCACTCCACCTAATACATACTCTTTGTAGTTATCTCTGACGACAGTTTTATTCCTGGGCCAGGCCCTCTATCTAAATTCTGTTAGGCAAAGAGGAGGTAATAAGCTCTTCCTGAGTCTTTTTGGGCCCTGATGGTCTTTCACTCAAAATAGTCTGCATGACAAAGTGACACCTTCTGGTGAAGGGATTCTTGTTCTGAATCCCTTCAGCTCCTTGGCAAGTCTTCTCCTCTGTTCCTTGGAAGAAATCATTTCTATTCCCTCTATGCTTTAGGCACATTCTTTACCACATTGTATCACCATATCTTATCTCTAT
>NW_005355621.1:2179444-2219445 GCF_000412655.1 Myotis brandtii
TGCCGCACTACCACCACCAAAACACAAATTCCACAAGGTCAAAGTTTTATTCAACTTTGCATTCCCAGAGCTTAGCCAAACACCTGGTAAGATCTCAGTAAACTTGAGCTATTTTTTCGCTGAGGGATGCTGAGCAAATGTTCACTGAGTCATAGAGTTGGTGTCAAGAGAACTTGAAGAAAGAGTCAACCAACCAGATCAGAGAGTGCTCCCAGCAATTTTGTGCAGGAATAATCAAGTAGCATTTCCTGACATTCTCAATACTTAGTCTCTATTGCACTTGCTTTTGAAATGTACAACCAACAAGAAAACAACAACAACAAAAAAAACATTGGAAGAAATTACAGCTTTGGAGTCCCAGTGAAACATACAGTCCTAGTATTTGAGCTTCTCTTGCCATACAGTAAACTACTAGTATCATCACCTGCAAGAGACCATGACCTAGAATTCCCTGCACAAAAAATTGGAAGTAATTCCTACCTATCAGCCCAGAATGCTTGCCAGGGACATATATGAAACCAAATTCAGGCTCTATGATTAGAAGTGGGGACTGCTTTGGTTGGTTGGTTAGAGCATTGTCCCAATATGCCAACATTGCAGGTTCAATCCCCAGTCAGGACACATACAGGAATCAACCAATAAATGCATAAATATTAGTAAGTGGAACAATAAATTGATGTTTCTCTATCTCTCTCCCCCTTCCTCTCTCTCTCTCTAAAATCAATCAATCAATCACTATTTTTTTTAAGTGGGGACTTGGCCCTCAAATCCTCCCACTGAATAGTTCTGAGAAGTACTTCACCAATGTCACTGGGAATGAACAACACCTAACAGGAGAAGGCTTATGGCGGCAAGAGTCAAATATAGGCATTTAAAATCAGCAGATCTCTGCATTTGCCATGTCACTGGAGTTGGGCTGCTGGGGTAGTCACATAATGTGGCCATGCTCATCAAAAATTGAGATGGGCATTTGCAACCCCACAGCACATGGGACTGTATTTTTTCTGTACATAGGTCACCTTCCCCGTGTGCCTTAGACTCCACCCCATGCTACCAGAAAAGACATCTCACTTTTACCACTTTCCTCTCTCTTCTCTGGCTTTAATAGTGTCAATATCTCCCCCAGTAGTAGAGATAAATTATACTGTTTGAAACTATTTCCACTGCTCTTTCTAGCTGTTCTCACTTCCCCCGTTTATGGCCTACCTCCTGTCTTTCCTGGATCTCTCTGTCTACTCATCATGAGTGTTTTTTGAATAACTTCTGGGACAACCAACCTCTGTACTTCTTGTAAGGTTGTGAGACAAGAGAAATCTCTACTGTTCACAATCCTACTAGTTATTGCTACTTGCCACTGAAGTCATCTTAATTGATATACAAGTGACAGTAGTGGATGGCTATGGTTTTGGCTTGCCCAGCATTTCCTCATCCTCCTCGTCCTCCTCCTCCTCCTTAATATATTTTTATTGATTTGAGAGAGAGAAAAAGAAAGACATTGATGTGAGAGAGAAACATCTATTGGCTGCTTCCTGCAGGCCCCCAACTGGGATGGAGCCTGAAACTTGGACATGTGCCCTGACCAGGAATCACAGCAGTGACTTCTTGGTGCATGGGACAATGCTCAATCCACCAAACCACACTGGCTAGGCTCTTCCCCCTTCTTCTTATCACAAGAATCTCACTTTCATTTGGGTAACTCTTCACCTCCCATTCAATGTGGTCCTGAGAGGACTGTAAGCCATGACATCTCACCAAGGAGATGTGGTTGAGGGGTAAGCTGTTGTCCAAACTGGGCTAATCCAGCAGAGTGACCCAGGTGGAAAACAGCTGGAGCTGAGTCATCCTGATGGCAATGCCCAGAAGAGCCTGTTCATGGAACCTCCAGAGCGTCTCTGGGTACTTTTTCCTGAGGCATGCTGGGAACTAAAATAGTTAAGGAAGTTCACCAGGACCCAAATTCAAGATGAAGATGATTTTGATAGAAGGGAATACTTTTAGCTTAAAAAAAAAAGTTTGCTTCATTTTAATGACTTTGCCATTCTTTATTTATGTGTGACAAATTTCACCTTTGATAGTGTAAAACTGTGATTTCCTTTCAATCTATTCCATTTTTTCTTAAGTTAACTTGACTTGGTTTCTAACTTTAACCAAAGGACTGTAACTAATATAGTGACTAATAAATGGATTAATTAATGAATGTGTCTTCAGAAACCAATCTAGAAGTACAAACTAAAATATGCTTACAGAGTTTTCATAGTTATGATACACATTCACATTCTGTCTGAATTTTTAAAGTGTTAATTTCCAAAGTGAGATATTCTCATGACTCATAAAAATCCAAAATGGAATCTCTGAGGATATTCTTTGAAAGTGTTCAGCTTTTATTCCAGTTTTCCATATATATATATATATCCCAAAAATTATGCCTAAAAGATCTTTTGAGTTTTGTTTGATTTTTTTTTTATTTTGGGAAATATGATGTGGTTAAAATAAAACTTGACCTTCATGCCTTGGAAGTTCATCATTTCGGCTACTTGTCGCAAGCTGGGGAGATGTTCAGTTTGGATGGGCAGGTGCTGTCCTCTAAGCTAAGGAATTTAATAGATCCAATACTCGTAAGTCCCCTCCCCCCACACCATTTATAATCTTTCCTAAGGGAGGAAATGGACTCTAACTTGCATTGCTTTAATTACGGTTCCTGGCAAGTCTTAATTTGACCAGCCATGACTCATCCTGCAGAAAAACACATTTCATTGCTGGTGGATGACAAGCTTCTACTCCTAGGGAGCCCCAGAGAAGCTCGTTGGCAGGCTTACTGACTTTTAATTGTTTCCTAGAAGACTATTCAAAATCCCCACCCGCGGCTTTGAATAGCATTTTTCAAAAATGAAGTCTTTATCTCTTGACAGGGAAAAATAGTTAAGGCAATTCACCAGGACCCAAGTTCAAGGTAAAGATGATTTTGCTAGAAAAGATACACTTTCAGCTGTTAAAAAAAAAAATGAGGGATATTCAATTTTAACTACTTTGCCATTATCATCTATTTATCTTAGAACATCAGGTGTTTATTCTCTGCTCTGCATGCAGACCTGTAAGTAGCACGGTTAGATTGCTGCACCCTGACACTCTCTCAGGAGAAATGTCGCCTTATTCTTATGATAAACTCTCCCTATTATCTTCCATACTTGCTACTTGTTGCCAAGGAAACTTTTCTTCCTTGTGTGTATAGGAGAATTTTATTATCATTTAAAAAAATCTCTTTGGGGGGCAGGGGGGTAGCTGTATATTGCATTTCTTCTTTTTACCAAGCAAGGAGAAGGAAAACATCGTGTCTAATCCCGATGAGGAAAAGTTCCAGCCGAACGTGGAAATGACACGAGCTAAGACAGTGTTTTCAAAATGTTAGTGAGTGGACTAGCTCACATCAGAAATAACGGAGGAGCTTCTGTGAAAAGCATGACTGCCCGGGCCTCACCTGATCCAATGAATCAGAACCATTTTAATGGAAAACATGCATGTGAAAAGACTGAAGTGGGGCTGCATATGCTCCATATAAAGGTGTTCCGAAGACAGGGGCCGGGACAAGCAAGTTACAGAATGGTAGATGTAGAATGATCACATTTGGGGAGTGGGGTGGGGGGAGGGAGATGCAAGTAAGCATATGATGGCATTATGTACAAACATTTTTTGCAAGGCAATACACAGTGGGGTTATTCTAGGAAGTACAACGTGGAGGAAAGGACATTTACCTTTGTTTAGGTTCAATGGTATTTTTCTTTATTTTTCAATTACAGTTCACATTCAATATTATTCTGTATTAGTTTCAGATGTACAATATAGTGGTTAGAAAGTCATGTACCTGGGAGGGGGGCGGTGGGAAGAGATGAACCAAAGAACTTATATGCATACATGCATCACCCATGGACACAGATAACCAATAGGGTGGTGAAGGTCTGGGGCAGGGTGGGATCTGGGTGAAGGGAGTAATGTGGGAGGGGGGAAGAAGGGGGACATCTGTAATACTCTCAACAAGAAAGAGTTAAAAAATAAAAAGCAATGGGGGGGGGGGAGAAAATCGTGTACTCATGTACCATGCAGAGTGCCCTCCCTACCCTAATGTTTCAAGTACCCACCTGGCCCCATACATAGTTGCTATGATATTATTGACTATTTCCTATGCTGTAATCTACCCCTCTTTGACTATTCTGTAACTACCAATTTGTACTGCTTAACCCCTTCACCTTTTTCACTCAGGCCCCAGTCCCGCTTCCCTCTGAGAGCTATCAGTCTGTTCTCTGTATCTATGAGCCTGTTTCTATTTGTTTTGTTCTTTAGCTTCCACATATAAGTGAAATCATATGGTATTTGTCTTTCTCTGTCTGACTTGCTTCACTTAGCATAGAGAAGGCATCTCCTTTCAACTTTTTATCCTTCTGCACTTTTTGAATCATTTTAACCCAAAGCACATACTACTCTTGTCATTGAAATGAATTAATCAACAGTGGAAAATATGTGAAAAACTTCCCAGGGCATTCTGATCACCAGCCGGTTTCAGGGACCATCACACCAGGCAAATGAGATAAAGGTCCATTAGCTTAATTTCTCAATTAAAGGAATTGTGTTTTCTCTCAAGATGGAAGTTCTTCTAATTATCCTATAAGTACCAGGCCTCAAAGCTATGTTGACATCTGCTGGCACTCACCCACACAGAAAGTAATAAAGGAGAATAAATAATGGGGGAATAAACAAACAACTTGTATTGAAATTTGGAGGTGGAAACATTTTAGTCCAAGGAGAATAAAGCCTTGAAAATAACTTTTACAGCAATGGGAACTGGAATACTAAATTCCTATCCACCATCTTATATGTCCCATACATAAAATGCTCTGTCTCACTTCCTGTGATGAAAAGATCCATAAATCTAGCTAACATTTTTACTGCCCTAGTTCCCTCCTGAAAAGTTGGATTGTCAGTGGCCAATATATTGAGTGTTCTTATTAAAAACTAGTCATTTATCACTTCACCTCAGCACGTAGGCATTGGGTCATCTCACATCATCTCAAGAAGGGTGAGTACAGTACAGTAGGATACTTTGAGAGAGAACGACCACATTCACATAACTTTTATGGCCATATGGTGTTGTAATAAAATTGTTCTATTTTATTACTCATTATTATTATTAATCTCTTATTGTGCCTAATTTATCAATTAAACTTTATCACATGTATGTCTGTATAGGAAAAAAACATAGTGTATTTAGGGCTCAGTGCTCTCCATGGTTTTGGGCATCCATTGGAGGTCTTAGACCATATTTTCCATGGATAAGGGTGGACTACTGTACCTTGCCCTATGTACCTCTTCCATCTGGCTATTCCTGAGTTATATCCTTTTACAATAAACCGATGTTCTAGTAAGTAAACTATTTCTCTGAGTTCTATGAGCCAACTCTGGCAAATCAATCAAACCCAAGGAGGAGATTGTGGGAACCTCTGATTTCTAGCCAATCAGCCAGAAGTACAGGTAACAACCTGGACTTGCAACTGGTGTCTGAAGCCCAAGGATGGGTCTCTGGAACCTCCAATCTACAGCTGGTCAGTTGGGGGGGGGACTCTTATAGGACTACTAGTAAACAAATGGGATCTGATGCTATTTGCAGGTAGATAGCGTCAGATCTGAGTTGAATTGTAGAATACTCAGTGGTTCTGGAGAATTACGTGGTGCTGTGTGGGAATCCCCCCCCCTGCCCCGCCACACACACACATTGGAAATTGGGTCTCAGAACCCTATTTACCCTCTTACCCTTGTATAAGTGTCATGCCTGATGATCGTCGTCTTCTCTAAAAAGCTTCCTTTTCTTTTTTTCCCAATCTTAGTCCCAAAGACTCTTCACATTATCATACTTCTAACTTTGGGGACCATCTCTCCCCAGTTCCAGCTGTTTGTCCTGCCTTTTTCTGTCATCAATATTTTCAAAAGGTAAATATGTCTGCATATGAGATGGCTACTTATAGATTGCTTTATTATAAAACAAACTGTGATATAATCCACAATATATCGAAAAGAAGGCTTACAGACAGCTTCAAAATTGTTAAGCTTTTAGTAGTCATTAATTCATCAATTTATTCATTCATTTAGCAAATGCTTGTTGCGTATATACTACATATGTGCTGAGCACTGTAGGATATGCAAAGGGAATAAAATCCACCTTCTCCCCTGGAGTTAGGAGATAAACGGTATATAAGCCTGAAACACTTATGTAATAATGCAAAGACAGCAGGCAATCCAGTGGTAAAAAAAAAAAAAGAGGTTTTGCTGAAGCTGTATTATCATTTAGAGGGGGTGAAAATTACACTGGTTAGAACAATTTTCTAGACAATTTTTTTCTAAATAAAATGTTTGTTTCAGCAAATCAAGTTTTTCAGACAATTTTTTTTCAAGGGAAAAACAGTAAGTCTATTTTGGAAGAAGGAGAGTTATATTTAAAAAAAGAGAGAGAGAGAGAGAGAGAGAAAGTATTTGTAGTTGAAAGCAATGTTTCCACTGCCAGCCCCCAGTTCCAAATGTCTCATTATTTTTCCCAAGGGACCTATTAAACCGTCCAGTAAAGCTGAAGCTGGGTTCCAAATGGTGCCTACAAACTAGAATTCCAAAATGGTGACAGAGATGATTTCCTTACCATACTCTCTTTGTGTATATATAGTGTCCGTCACCAATGAGCCTGTGATGACATCGGGTGCAGACTGCGCCTCCTGGGCCAACTCCCCACAGAGGAAGCCCTCTGTTAGCCCGCTCATATCTGGAGCAGGAGAAAACCTTTTGAATTAAATTACCAAGAAATAATGTATGTGAAACCATGTTAAAGGCAGAGAAATTAATATGGAAATAAGGCTGTGCCATTTGTCAGGTAAATATGGAAATAGAACCCGATAAAAAAAGTTTCTTGCTCGTGTATTCCCTTCAATGCAAACCAAACCTAGTAGCTATCCGCTTGCAGTGGTTCTCAACCTGTGGGTCGCGACCCCTTTGGCGGTCGAACGACCCTTTCACAGGGGTCGCCTAAGACCATCCTGCATATCAGATATTTACATTACGATTCATAACAGTAGCAACATTACAGTTATGAAGTAGCAACGAAAATAATTTTATGGTTGGGTCACAACATGAGGGACTGTATTAAAGGGCCAGAAGGTTGAGAAGCACTGGCTTAGAGTAAGGGAGATGTGAAATAATCAGTATCCAAGGACTCTACTTTGAGTAGGAGAAAACATACTGTCTTTTGTTAAATAAATGAACAAATATATCTTTTCAAAAAACCTGTTAGTTTCATCAAATGCTCTACATCTTTCAGTAGCCATAATTCTATCATCGAATAATTTGACCTGTACCAAATAAATAAGCCAATTTTAGAGTTGAAAATGACAGTTCCATACATGTGTTCATTTCTTCCACAAATGCCAATAATAAACACCTCTGAGAGCAGGAGGGAAAGGCTGTCCTACTGATTTGAGGTGTCCCCTGGACTTCCCAGAACTTCCTAATGTCCCGTATTCTGTACCACGTCTCTGTTCATATCCTTGGACTGGTCAAACCAAGCATCTTCCTAATGGGCATTTATTGGTGCTTCTATTTAGGTCTCCTGCTTTGCAAGAACTGCTTCCACTCCTACTCCAACCAGGTTGCTTTGTTGGTGGCTCCCAATGAGAATATCAGGAGTAGTCATATGACCCTTAGAAACATCTAAAATTCTATGTCCTCTTGGTTGATTGGACCTCTTTATTAGAAAATGACTTTTAGCCTTCTTTATCCCTGGTAATCTATATATATAAAAGCCTAAGCAACCGTCTGACCATTTGACCGACTGGTAGCTATGACGTGCAATGACCACCAAGGGGCAGACGCTCAAAGCACAGGCATGGAGACATGGAAAAGAAATGTAAATACCTGATATGCAGGATATTTAGTGGGAAGGGGAGAGGGGGAGGGCAGGAAGGGATTAACCAAAGATCTTATATGTATACTAGAGGCCTGGTGAAGGATTCGTGCACTGGTGGGGTCCCTTGGCCTGGCCTGTGGGGATTGGGCCAAAATCGGCAGTCTGACATCCTTTGAGGGGGTCCCAGATTACAAGAGGTGCAGGCCAGGCCAAGGGGCCCCACCGGTGCACGAATCTGTGCACTGGGCTTCTAGTATAATCATAATCTTTGATCAGAAACCTATTTAGTAGGGTATCCATAACAAAATACTTACTAGTACATGAAGTTTTGCATATCATAGCTTTTACCTCATCATTTTCAAAGTATCAAATTTTTCACAAAAAATGTAAACAATTTGGAAATGTACAAAAGTAGAAAATTAAATTATTTCTATGCCCAATCCCATAGCCCAGAGATGACTACTAACAGTTCTGTGTAGATGAAGCTGACCTTTTGTTTCTATGCATCTATTTAGGAAGGGATGAGGGAGAAAAGTTGAATCACATCCCCTCCAAGGGAATCCTCTGATCCCCATGCCTCTAAATTTCATGGTCCTCTTCTACCCATGTTCCACTGGCCAGAACTCAGTCACAAGGCCCCAAGCACCTGAAAGGGAGGGTGAGAAATTCAGTATAGCTGTGGCCCCGGGAGGTAAAGGAAATGGGTTTGAGGAAACATGGCAGTCTCTACCACAACCTTCATCCTCTCACTCATAAGCACTCCACCCTTTCCCTGAAGACCAATTCCTATGTTTTCAACTTATTTTTTCAAACACCAAGTATAGCAATGTTCTGCCTCCTCCAGCACCTCCAATCCATTGACCCTATCATCTCTTCAGTCTCTCTTGTCCCATCTCTCATATCTTCATTTACCTTTTTACTTGACTTGGATGCCAAGTTCATCCTCTCAGTCTTAAGCACTCCACCCTTTCCCTGAAGACCAATTCCTATGTTTTCAACTTATTTTTTCAAACACCAAGTATAGCAATGTTCTGCCTCCTCCAGCACCTCCAATCCATTGACCCTATCATCTCTTCAGTCTCTCTTGTCCCATCTCTCATATCTTCATTTACCTTTTTACTTGACTTGGATGCCAAGTTCCACTATTATAATCACCCTCTCTTGTAAACCTTTAACCCCCTCTCTCTGTCTTAGAATGTCTATTGGTTGCTGAAAATCATCTCAGTGAAGCTTGAACGCATGTAACGAGGGTTCTGCAACATACCAAAAGCAACTACTCACAAACCTCTATCACAGTATCTAGTTTGAGGCCTTGTATTTATGCTGGTATCATGGCCTAACCAACCCACCTGTAAGGTTACACGGCCTTTCTTTTTTGGTTCTCAGAGATGCTAACTCTCAACTCTATGAACATTTAGCTTGGTACTGATTAGTGATATTTGCTAAGTATGAAACAATCTCCAGAAGTCAAAAAATGGTTAATAAATTTCTTTTTTTAAAAAAAACAAGCAACAAGTTAGTGGGAAATATTCGAAACTTTAGAGTGAAAACTAATTTCCCTCAATATAACATTTCCTCAAATCAATAAGAACAATCTCATGACTAGGTAGGAGAACACATGAGACATTGCCAAAAAGAAAATGCAAATGACCCTTAGACATATGAAAATATGCTCAACCATATGTGTAATAAGAAAAATGTAAAACTATATCCACACTGAGATATACTTTCCCTCTATCAGATTAGTAAACTATGTTAGTGAGGCTCTGAGGAAATAGGAATTTGTTCACACAAAACTAGGGAGAATATAAATTGATAAATCTTTCTGGAGGCTAATCTGGCAATATTAAAATTACAAATCCACATAACCTTTGACCCAGTCATCTTACTTCTAAAGATTCTTCCTACAGATATACTCACACATGTAAAATAACTTATGTACAGAATTATTCATTATAGAATTGTTGGTAATTGCAAAAGATTGAGAACCATTTGAAAAGCCTAGCAATAAAGATCTGGTCAAATTGATTTTCCATGCAGCTACCCTAAGTCTTTTTTTTAAAAGTGAAGAGCTTTATGTATTAACTAGAGGCCTGGTGCATGAATTCATGCATGGGTGGGGTTCCTTGGCCTGGCCAGCAATTGGGGCTGATTGTGGCCATCTTGCCCAGTCTCAATCAGTGCCGGCCAGCTCGGGGGAGGGACTGCAGGAGGTTGGCTGGGCACGGAAGGTTGGCTGTGGGAGCGCACTGACCACCAGGGGGCAGTTCCTGCATTGAGCATCTGCCCCCTGGTGGTCAGTGCGCGTCATAGCGACCGGTCATTCAGTCCACCAGTCGTAACGATCGCTAAGGCCAGTGGTTCTCAACCTTGGCTGCACATTAGAATCACCTGGGAATCTTTTTAAAATCCTGATTTCTGGGCCTCATCCTCCGGAAATTCTGTTTCCTTGTTATGGGGTGGGATACTGGTAATTTCTTAACATATTACTTATATTTTATAACATTATTGCAAGGAAAGCATTGGTGATTATTTTGAAATTGTTTTCTAGCTTTTTAAAGAAAGTTAATTCACATTCGCCTCCTTTATTATATAGACCAATGTGTTTCAAAGGCAAGAAATATGTAGTACTTAGAACCAGGGGACACTTGAAATTGGCAGAATAACCTCAAAAAATTGGGGGAAGGATGATCATTATATGTATTTTTCAAATTAAAAATTATCATAGAAGCAAATTTTTCCTTTTTCTGGCTGAACTTTAAAAATCAACTTTTATTTCATGATTTAACTATCTTTAATAACTTATTTGGGTTAGTAAGTAACCCTGGAATAATTCCCACAACTGAGTGCATAAATTGAGGCTAATTCATTTGAACAACTGAAAGCAGTGTTTGCTAATTGCCATTTTCTAAATAAAATTAAAAGAAAGCTGCTGGCAGTAGAGTGTTTGTTAATAAATAAGAAATGGTTTCTCAAGAAGCCAGAAGTGGTGCAGCACAGGAGATTTGAGAGCTAATGTTTGCTTTTTTAGATTTTAAAGAAACACAACCAATATAAAACCTGTGTGTAAATTACTGGGCATTTACATGGGTTTCTCATGAAATTAATCTTTGTTATTTAATGACCGAGTACATTAGCCCACCCGCAAGGAAGGGGTTCTTCAGTTCATACAAATTCCAAGCAGCCCTGGGCAGATGTGGAGCTGAAGAACAGCGCCCATCCTTCCCAACATCCTGAATCAACAGTCCAACCTATGTGACTGGTACCTCCATCCACCCAGATGCACAGACCATAATCAAGGGAGTCATTTTTGGTATCTCTGTTCTCTTTACCCTCCACTCAATCAAGTCCAAAGCCTTTCTCAGTAAGGTTCCTATACAGACCTGTCCATATTTGATGTCCTCACTTCCTCTCCTTGTTTAATCCATTCAGTCCAGTTGGGCTGATTTGGCCTCCAAAGTATAACCACAACTCTGTGTCTCACCACCTCCACTTGTACCGCCTACATTGAAGCCACAACATCCAGCCTGATGTGTGCAGCAGCCTCCCAACGAGTCCCCCTACCCCCACTCTTACCCAAACACCATCCATCCTGCACAGGGCACCCAGAGCAACGATCAGACTCCTTAACTCCTCTTCCTGGCAACTGCCAGTGGTTTAACACTACCCTAGGCTCAAAAAGCAAAATGTAACCACGTCCTATAGGCCTCTACAAGATCTCCAACCTCACCTCTGACCACCTCCACCCTCACTCCCTGCCTCCTCCTTCCTACCATCCCTCAAACTCTTCAAACTTTTGCACTGTGGAACTTTGTGCTTGCTGCTTGTTCTGCCTGGAGCAATCATTCAGCTGGTCTACACGTGGCTCCTTCTCATCGTTCCAGGCTCAACCTGAATATCTTCAAGAGGTCTCCCAGTCCATGTACTTAAAAACAACCTTTCCACTCATTCTTTATCATACTGTGCTATTTTGTTCTCATTGCCCCAAATCATCTTATTTTTCAGTCACATGATTATGGCCTGTCTTTCTCAACTAGCAACTAAATTCCTGGAGGGCAGAGAGTCTGGCTTGTTTTCTGCTGTGTCCCCAGGTAGAAGGTGAGCAAAGGCAATGTGCCCCCAGATCGACTCAAGGTCAGAGCCAGTCCTCCTCAGGCAAGGGAGAGGAATCTGGAACTCGGGCCCTGGACCAAAGGCTGCTGTGGTCTGGGGCCCCGATGGGTGCCCATGAGGATAACTTCTCCGGGAATAGGGGATTCTTTCCAGCAAAGCTTGTTTCCATTGGCTCAGAGACACAAAGGGGCTTAGCCTAGGAATGCCAGGCCTTCGGTCTCCAGTGCTGGAGAGGGCGGGAGACAGGAGGGCGGGGCATTTAGGGACAAGTTACAAGGATTATAATGAGTGTTAATAACAACATGGGTTGAATGTGATCTGCGTGTTAAACACTATGACCAGCACTTTATAGGAGTTACTTCATTTAATGCTCTCAACTTCCCTGAGGGATTGGTAGTTAAATACACATTACATAAAATCTACCATTTTAACCATTTTAAGTGTACAGTTCAGTGGCATTAAGTACATTCACATTGTCGAGCAAGCATCACCACTATCCATATCCAGAATTTCTTCATTTTCCCAAAATGAAACTCCATACGCGTCTATAATAATAAAAGTATAATATGCTAATTAGACCAGACAGCCAAATGACCTTCTGGATGTCCTTCCAGATGACCTTCCGGACAAAGCCAGGGCTGTGAGGGCTGAGCCCCTTGCATGAATTTTGTGCATCAGGCCTCTAGTTAAATAATAACTCCCCATTTCTTCCCCCCGCCCCCAACAGAGCCCCTGGTAACCACTATTCTACTTATGTCTCTATAAATTTGGCTATTCTAGGTACCTTATATAAGTAGAATCATATAATATTTGTCCTTTTTATATCTGGCTTATTTCACATAGCATGTTTTTAAGGTTCATCCACTTTGTAGCCTGTATCAGAACTTCCTTCTTTTTGTAGGTGAGTAATATTCCATTGTATGTATATAGCATATTTTGTTTGCTCATTCATCTGTCAATGGACACATGAGTTATTTCCACCTTTTAGCTATTGTGAATAATGCTGCTATGAATGCTGGTGTAAAAATATCTTTTTGAGTTTCTGCCTTCAATTCTTTTGGATATATATACAATCAGAAGTGGAATTAATGGCTCATAGGGTAATTGAGTTCATATGGCAATTCTGATTAATTTTTTGAGAAACCACTTTTTAAAAAATAATAGCCATTCTAATGGGTGTAAAGTGCTATCTAATTGTGTTTTTTATTTTCATTTCCCTAACAATTAGTGATGTTAAGCATCTATTCACGTGCTTATTGGCCATCTATATATTTTCTTTGGAGAAATGTTTATTCAAGCCCTAAGTTCATTTAATTGGGTTGTTTTTTGTTTTGTTGAGTTGTAGCAGTTCTTTATATATTCTGAATATTAATCCTTATCACATATTTGGTTTGCAAACATTTTCTCCCATTTCATAGGTTGTCTTTTCACTCTGTTGATAATGTCCTGAAAGGCACACATTTGTAATTTTGATAAAATCCTCTTTTTATAAAATTTTATCCATTTCTTCTTTTTTTAATATATTTTATTGATTTTTTACAGAGAGGAAGGGAGAGAGATAGAGAGTTAGAAACATCGATGAGAGAGAAACATCGATCAGCCGCCTCCTGCACATCTCCCACCGGGGATGTGCCCGCAACCCAGGTACATGCCCTTGACCAGAATCGAACCCGGGACCTTTCAGCCTGCAGGCCAATGCTCTATCCACTGAGCCAAATCGGTTTCGGCTCCATTTCTTCTTTTGTTGCCTGTGCTTTTTGGTGTCATATCTAAGAACTCGATGACAAACCCAATGTCATGAAGCTTTTCCCCTGTTTTCTTCTAGGAGTTTTTTTGTTTGTTTGTTTTAGCTTGTATGTGTAGGTCTTTGATACATTTTGAGTTGATTTTTGCATATGGTATAAGGCAAGGGTACACCTTCATTCTTTTGCATTTGGATATCCAATTTTCCCAGCACCATTTGTTGAAAAGTCTGTCCTTTCTCTATTGAATGGTCTTGGCATCCTTGTTGAAAATCATTTGACCACATGTTGAGAGTCTATTTTGGGGCTCACCACACTATCCCATGGGTCTGTATTTTTGTCTTTATATAAGAACTACACTGCTTTGATTACTATAACTTTGTAGTAAGCTTTTAAATTAGGAAGTGTCAGACTTCCAACTTCGTTCTTCTTTCTCAAGATTGTTTTGGCTATTTGGGGTCCCTTGAAATTCTATATGAATTTTAGAATGGAATTTTCTATTTCTGCAAAACACTGTCATAGGGAATTTTGTAGCAATTGTATTGAATCTGTATATTGCCTTTGGTAGCATTGACATCTTAATTATGTTAAGTCTCTCAGTCCTTGAACATAGGATGTCTTTCCATTTATTCAGGTGTTCTTCAATTTCTTTCAGCAATGTTTTATAGTTATCAGTGAACAAGTATTTACGACTAACTATTTTATTTTTTTAATATATTTTATTGATTTTTTACAGAGAGGAAGGGAGAGGGATACAGAGTTAGAAACATTGATGAGAGAAACATCAATCAGCTGCCTCTTGTACACCCCCTACTGGGGATGTGCCTGCAACCAAGGTAAGTGCCCGCAACCAACGTACATGCCCTTGACCAGAATCGAACCTGGGACCCTTCAGTCTGCAGGCCGACGCTCTATCCACTGAGCCAAACCAGTTAGGGCTACGCCTAACTATTTTATTCTTTTTGATGCTATTATAAATAAAATTGTTTCCTTGATGTCTTTTTCAGATTGTCCATTGTTAACATGAAGAAGCACATGTAGATAGTCTAACCCTAATTTTTGTGCATTGACTTTGTATCCTAAAACTTTGCTGAATGTATTTGTCCTAACAGGTTTTGTCCATGGAATTTTTAGGATTTTCTACATATAAGACTATGTTATGGGTAATCAGAGATAACTTTATTTCTTCCTTTTCAGTTGGTACTATTTTCATCCTCACTTTATAAGTTAGAAACTGAGTATACCAGATAAGAATGCATTCTGGAAGTAACATAATCTACTGGGGCTTGACAGGTGAATTGTTTGTTTTTCTCACTGAATGAGAAGTCCAAAGTCAAGAGCTGGTGCAGAGGCTCCATAACACAGTTCAACCACTAGTCTCTGTCTGTTTTCCCCCTCTCCCTTCTTAGCACATCGACTCTCCTTTCCAAGCCACGGGATAGTTGCTGCACCTCTAGGATCATGTCAGCACCAGGAAGGAAGAGCAAGGAAGAGTTTTCTCCTCTCAAAGATTTGTCTTACATTTGGGATGGATTCTGCCCCACCTCACCCATCAGCTGATTTGCCCTTACATCTCTCTAGCCATAACTGGGTCACAGCCCACCTTTAGATTAATCCCTGGCCAAAAAGAAAGAGATATCTATGACTGTTCTTGACAAATCATGATACATACCCTGGGGCTGGGTAAGATATGGGTTCATCTGAGGTCAGGGATGTCTTGCCAATACTATCTGAGCAGATTCATGTTCTGTAGGCAGACAGAAACTAAGAGATGGCTCTTGGAAGCCCAGGGTATCAGTGAAACTGAGGCACAGAGTAGTTAAGGGGAAAAGCCAGGATTCTAATCCAGACAGTCTAACCCTGAAGCCTACTCTTGTAACTAAATACACAGAGGAACAGGGGGTCTTGTGCCCAATAAACCAAACCAAGACAATGATTAAGTACGCCTTGTTATCTTAGGACATGCATGGGAATACCGAGAGAGGTGGCAATACCAGAGTCCCCTGGAGGGCTTTTTCTGAACTATAGCTCTCCCCAGACATTCTGGTGTGACCCTCCAAAAACACATGTGGCCCATGGCCAACCCCCATGGGAATCAGTGCGTTTGTGAGCCACTGCTATCAATAGCTGTGTTGAATTAGGGGAAAGGTTAAGAACGACTGTGATAAGGAATATGCAAACTATGCATGAATTCAGTGTTATACTTTTTAGTTAGTTGATTTTGAGAGATTTGCTTTTGTTTTTTTCATGTTGGGTGACATTATTTGTTTGCAGGAGGAACTTCATCGGAGATGGAGGAAAATTCCAGCCAGTGGGTAGAGATGAGAACATGGTTTAGCCTCTGGAGAGAGAAAGCTGGCAAGAGTCCTAGCCATACAAGTAATGATTTATAGCTCTGCCATTCAGACCAGACATACAGTGTGGGTGACAGAGGAAGGCTAGAGTTGGTGGCTCCATTGGTATCAGGTTCAATAAATACCCATCGTGGGGAATGGCAGAAAGTCCAAATTCCTACTTGTGGTGCACGTGGGGCATTTTACAGGCTATCAGGCTTGGCAAACATTGACTTAGGAGCTGAGCCTATGGGTTGAAAATCTTAGATCATACCCTTCGCATTCATGGATTTTTTTTAGTGGTGGTTAGCTTGTAGCACAGCGAAATGCACAGAAAATCAAATAACTCAATTACAAATAACAACAACTCTGTCTCTCCATGATACGAGAAGGGAAGACACCAAGTAAGTGCAGAAAAATTTGGGGTAAAAGGGATAGGACTTGATGAACTTGGTTTTGGGAGTAAAGACTTTCTTGCAGGCACTGATTCAAGCAGGCTTATAAAATTATTCAGTAACCATAGGCATCAGTGCAGAAGAGCTGTCTGTCTGTAGAGCACAGTAGCTAAGGCAGCATAGTATAATGATCACCAGCATGAACTGCAGCAAGACAGCCTGGGTTCAGATCATGGCTCTGCCACCTACTGGCTGCTTGACCTCAGTATTCCTATTTGCAAAATGAGGGTATAACAGTCCTAGCTCATAAAATTGTGATGATTAACTGGGTTAAATTTTGAAGAGTTGAGAACAGTGTCTGACACACAGTAAAAGTTCAAAACCATCATTAAGTCAGGGGAGAGAACCATCAGAGGGTCCAGAAGGCGAGAATATTTTAGAATCTGGTGAATTAATGAGTCATATGGCCCAAAGCAGAAAGGGAAGAAAATAAAATGAAGCCAGGATGGGAAGATAGGCTTGGTGTATAGGGGAAAGTCAAAAGGAAAAGAATGAGTTTGATAACCACAAGATAATGGAAGAGGTAGACCAATACGGGTATTTCAGAATTTTAGTTTCTAGAGATGACCCATTTGGAGAAATGGCAAGTACCAAGATGCAACGAGGTAAGTAGAGGTGGCCGATGAGTGTTATTGAAGCAGAAGAGGTCGGGGCGGGGGGCGGGTGTCAAGAATCTGGGAGGATTGCCTGGCTGTGTGGCTCAGTGGTTGAGCATCAACCAGGAGGTCACGGTTAGATTTCTGTTCCAGGCATATGCCGGGTTTTGGGCTCGATCCCCAGAAGGGGGCATGCAGGAGACAGCCAATCAATGATTCTTTCTCATCACTGATGTTTCTCTCTCTCTTTCTCTCTCTCTCTCTCTCTCTCTCTCTCTCTCTCTCTCTTCCTCTCAGAAATCAATAAAAATATATATTTAAAAAAACGAATCTGGGAGGTCAGGGATGTTAGGTGACTGGTCTAAGGTCTCAGTGACAGTAAAGGCAAAGCAATAGAAAGCCAATGCCAAAATTCGGTGATCTAGCTTGCTCTTCCCACACGTGTCCTCCATCCTTCCCCCATTTCTAAGGCACCTGAGGATCACACGTGACATGTTAATAGTGTGTGAGTTTCGGGGTCATGCTTGTTTCAGTCCTGACTCTGGCTGCTGTTTATATGCTACTAACATAAATTTCTTCACATCTTTTTTCTCATATGGGAAATGGGACTCATCGTATCTGCCTCACAGAATTGTAAGAATTAAATGAGCCCTAACCGGTTTGGCTCAGTGGATGGAGCGTCGGCCTGCGGACTGGAAGGTCCCAGGTTCGATTCTGGTCAAGGGCATGTACCTTGGTTGCGGGCACATCCCCAGTGGGGGGTGTGCAGGAGGCGGCTGATCGATGTTTCTAACTTTCTATCCCTCTCTCTTCCTCTCTGTAAAAAATCAATAAAATATATTTTTTTAAAAAGAATTAAATGAAATAATGTATGCAAAGCACCTAATGCATAGTTAGTGCTGAGAAAGCAGTCATGCTCATGTTGTTCATAAATAATCTCACTGAACATAAGTAATCTCACAAGACATTGACACCAGACAAGGCCACTCTGAGACCATGATAACATGAGACAAAGCAAGGTCACGCTACAGCCCACAAGATACCAAACATCCCCTTTTCTCTGCTAAAATGAGCAACTGCTACTTTTTTCCTAATTACAGCTTTGTCCCCTGTTTTAGTCTACCCTCCCTGGTGCTAAGATTTACTGAGATGCCCAGTCGTAGGACTGCCCCTGCTTTCTGACAACATTCAATCTAGAATGGGCCCTTGCTTCATTAGACCCTCCCCAAGATTACCCCACCAAAGCCCAAGTCCTAGAATAGGATCCCTCTAACGCCCTCCTACTGGGATGCCCATGGTTCCATGTGGTGTGTGTTCTCCCTGGCTGCGATGAGCGCTAAACACAGATTGTTCATCCACGGTGTGTTCCTGGTGTCCGAACCAGCCCCTGTTGCCGAAGGACATCGGCAGTGTTCCATTAATGATAGTTATTATGTGGAGAGTTTGTTTTTCTTCCTCTTCTGATGTGGGAACTTGTTCACAAAATGTAAACATGCCATTTGTCCTGGGTGTTAAATTGGAAAATCGAAGTTAAGCTTAGCTCTATGGTTCTGAAAGTCTGTGATTCTAAATTTGACACTCCCAACGGTGAATTAAACTCATTAACTTATTCAATATTATTTGAGTTACAAGCATATAAAGAACAAGCATCTGCCCAGCCAGAGTGGCTCAGTGGTTGAGCATCGACCTGTGAACCAGGAGGTCACGGTTCCATTCCTGGTCAGGGCACGTGCCCAGGTTGCGGGCTTGATCCCCAGTGGGGGGCATGTAGGAGGCAGACAACCAATGATTTTCTCTCATCATTGATGTTTCTATCTCTCCCTCTTCCTTCCTCTCTGAAATAAATAAAAAAAATATATTTTTTTAAAAATCTCACCAATATGTCCATGTGCAGCCACTGTTCTTAGATTTTGCTATAGTAAAAATAAATTTCAGAAGAGTGGTCGAACCTCTGTGCTCTACATTATGATATTGTGGGTTGGTTGTGCAAAAAATAAAATAAAAATAAAATCTTGGTGGTGTTTTTAATCTCCTCTGGGGTCCCTGAGTGCTGACTTAAAAAAAAAAATCTCAAGGTATTACAGAATACTTTTCTCTTTATCTAGAATTCCCTGCACAGCAAGTGCCAGATTATTATTTGGTTCATAATTACTCAGCCCTTGTCAGTTCAGTATGTCCCAGATTTGAAATGATACCAAGCTTTAGCCTTGTTTGTGTAAAGGCCCATTCTTGAACCTAGTACAGTGATAGCCCCATAGGACTGTAGGGACATGTTGGTCCCTTTGAGCGGGGAGGTTGCCAGTGACCTTGATATTATGAAAGGACATCTGAAATGACTGTGGATAGACTGCTACCACTCCCACTTGATATTTTTTCTCTCATCATATCCACTAGAAGATGAATAAGGTTCTTTCTAATTCTAAAATTCCAGAAGCCTAGTATTATATTTTAAGGCCATTGCCCTAACTTGATACCATTCTATTTTTCTTCACCTTACACTATGAAATAAATTCAGCAAACATTTGCTGAACACCTACTACATGCAAGGCACAATTTTAGGCAATATAGAGACTATAAAGATGCAAAAAGATGCAACCTCACTCTAAACAAGCGAGAGAGTGGGCAGCTGGGGGAGGGTGGTACAAGGATGCAGACGGTTTCATGCAGAATGGGAAACATGAGTGTGTGAACTTCGGCAGGGAGGAGTGAAGACTGAAGGCGGCTCCGGCTGGAGAAGCGAAGGCTTGAAGGCGGCTCTGGCCGGAGTGAAGGCCTGGGTCCCGGGTGCCAGAGGAAAACCGGTGCTGGCAGCCAGGAGAAGGGAAGGCCTATTGCACAAATCTTTTCTTGCAACAGGCCTCTAGTAGAGACTATAAAGATGAAAAAGACTTGACCTCACTCTAAACAAGCTAGAGAGTGGGCGGCTGGGGGAGGGTGGTACAAGGATGCAGACGGTTTCATGCAGAATGGGAAACATGAGTGTGTGAACTTCGGCAGGGAGGTGCCTTGCTGGAGGGAACTTGATATTGGTTATTGCTCAGTTAATCGAAAAGAATTAACGAGAATATGGTATCATAAGAAAAATTATAAATCCCTTAGGCATTTTTTGAATTTAGGACACATCATTGTATATAGAGTCACCATTCAATTGACACACTATAGCCAAGGCCTTTTATTTGAATCTAGGTCTGTGATTAGAGTTCTGTATCATGTTTCTAGAATCAACCACACTCATAAACCATTTTGTGGGCAGAATCCTTCCGCAGCTTTACCGTATTCCTCAATCCATTGCACTAGTTTGCCCACATCTAATTTTGCAACATTTCCTTTTAGCAATTCACTTTCATCAAGTGTTCTCAAAACACTCCCAAGGCATTCAAAAGAGGTTTTGCAGAAACAAATCTCATTTGGCACTTATATGACATTGGTTTGGTATGACTTAATTATGTAATTATAATAAAAGGCACAACTGGAATAAAACAGGTCTGGGGCCAATTGCAGCTTAATGGGTGAGAACAGAAGAGTCCAGATATTTGACATGCCATTGGCATGTCATAGGTGTCTATTTGTATGTTTTAAGAAGTAATGGAGAGTTGCGTTCAATCAGATGGATGGGTTAAGTAGACGGTAGTTAGTCCTGCTTCTATGAAATATAACAGTAGTTGCATTCTTAATAGATCCAATCTTGTGAATGTTCCTTTGGCTTTATCCCATTTAATCTTCTCAGCAATCAATGAAGTGAATGCCATTATTATCTTCATTTTAGAAGTGAGAAAATTGAAGCTCGAAAAGATTGTCATTTGTTCAAGGACCCACCAAGTTAGTACATGGCAGTAACCGAATTTTAACACAGAATGTCTTATTCCAAAACTGGTGTTTTTTTACTGCTTCTTTAAAATATTCCTTTTTGAGAATTTTGGTGGTAAACCAGAGGGCAGAGACAGGTAGCCTCAGGGGTGTAATGTATACACAATTGTTTTGCCCCTTGAGAATAGCACCCTGGTTTTCCTTTCTTGTACCTCAAATAGGATCTACCTTGTTTCCATCTTAGCTCTAAGAGTCAATATGTGACCCAGAGATGTCCAATGATAGTATTGTACTTCATCCCCCTAACCACAGTGATTGGCTGAGAGATGGGCACATAACTCAAGTCAGGCCAATGAGTATTAAGCCTAGACTGTTCCTAGCAATATTGGAAGAGTACTTTTCCACCCCTTACACTCCTACCCCTATGTTCACTAGCAAAGGACCACGGAAGCAGCAGACATCACTGCTGTTTGCAAAATCCTGTCTGACCATGAAGTCAACACAAGAAAGCAAAGCCAAGAAGTGGAAAGAAAGAGACCAGTCATTCATCAGTCATTGAGCCTCTGGATCCAGTCATGCCTGAATTCTGACATACCAGTTCCTGATGATGTTCAAAACCCAGTTCCTATCCTCAAGGACTGGTGGTGGAACTCAGATCTCATAAATATGTTTAACTTATATCAAACAAAAAATGTTTAAATCATATTTCATTGTCTGTTTTTATTTACCTCCCTTTTTCCATATACTTCTCATCATTCCTATTTTACCTTTCTGACTCACTCCAAGTGGATAATTAGAATTTTTTTTTGTCTGAAAATACTGTATTTCTGGTCTAAGCCTACAGGAAGATGTATATGTACAAAACCACAAACAGTTTGGCTGTGGAACCTCTTTTCAAATGAAATCTTATCTGAAATTCTAGGATATAAAATTGTAGCTCTTCAGGTTGAAGGTGGTACAGGGGGCCTGAGGAGCACAGACTGATGACCCCTGCTATGACAATGCTGTTGTCTGACAAGTCCTTGTATTTATAGTACATGATGGTGGGTCTTGACAAAGTACAGAATAGAATTTTAACAAACCTAACCATTTTTGAAAACTCTTTGTCAAATCTTGTCATATGTTATGAGGATTCATCAAAATGACAATTTGCACATTCTGCCACATCATTATTTCTTTAAAACAAAGAGAAAATTCATGACATTAACTGTAAAAAGAAAATGTAAAAAGGCATGTCTAACATCATCTCTCTCTTTCTCTGTTTTAACAATTATGTGTCTTATAAAACAAAAGGTAGATATGGAACCAACACTATAATTTTACTAGGGCAAAAGTTTCAAAAAGACTACAGCAGAAAATAGAGAAGGGAATTTTTGGAGAGTTCAGGTCTGTATTTTAAGCCCCTGTGGCTGCAGCAGCAGCAACTCAAAAGAAAAATGAACAGCTGTAATGTTTTAGGGCAGGCAGTTTTAAGCAGGAAGTTAACAAAATCATCACCACCATCATTACCATCATCACCATCACCATCATCACCACCACCATCATCTTCTCTAATGTTTTGAGCACTGAGCCTGTGTTGGACATCATGCTAAGTGTGTTGTGTACAGCAACTCATTTCATCCTCAGCATGGCCCTCAGAGGGAAATACTGACATTATCCCTGAGTGATTAAGTGACTTGCTCAAGGTCACATAGCAGGTAAGTGGCAGAACTGAGACCAGACCTGAAGTCAATCTGGCCCCAAAGTTCTTCAATGCAACTGAAGCATGTGAGCAAATATCGGACTGTGAGGAACAAAATATCCCAATGCAGGTCCACCAGCCAATGCAGGCTGGTCTCACCCTCTTACTCACCCAAGGAGAATGGCTGTACAGTTGCACAAGTCTGAGATTCATGACACCTTATGCGTGCCATTGTATAGTTCAAAGACCTGGAGCAAAGATTCTCTCCTTCATTTTCTCAGGAGTTCTCTCAGCTAAGGAGAGAGCGTTTTTGAACTCATAGACATAGAACAGAATGGTGGCTGCCAGGGGCTGCAGATGGAGAGAATGGGGAGATGCTAAGAAGATACAAACTTCCCGTTATAAGATGGCATGGTGAGGATAGTTAACGATACTGTATTATATGCTAGAAAGTTGCTAAAAGAGTAGATCTTAAAAGTCTTCACCCATAAAAAAGTGGTAATTATGTTAACAGACCTTATGTATTAACCATTTCACAATCTATGCGTGTATCAAATCATCACATTGTACACCTTAAACTTACACAATGTTATGTGACAACTATATCTCAATAAAACTGGGGGGAAAAATGAGAGGAAGGTTTTATTTCTTACACGTATTCTAAAGAAGGAAAAACAGAGACACAGGAGGTGGTGAAACTTTCCAGGCCACACAAGAAATTCTTACTCCTTGTGCACATCTCTCTGTCATAAGCCACTGGGTACATAAGAAAGGACTTTTGCCCTGATCTCTGATCTTTCTAGTTCCAACTTTGTGTATTCCAGTAAAGGTGATGGCCCGAGGGAAGGGAGGGGCAAGGGCTGGGTAGAAATGGGGGTAGAGGAATAGTGTCAACAATAAAAATAAAGTTAAAAAACTTAAGTAAAAAAATAAATGGGACCTTAAGAACATGATTATAATAGCTAATATTTGTGGAGCATTTACTATGTGCTTTATATACATTACTAGAGGTCTGGTGCACAGATTCGTGCACCGGTGGGATGCCTTGGCCTGGCCTGTGCCTCTCGCAATCCAGGACCCCTCTGGGGATGTCAGACTGCTGGTTCAGTCCTATCCTCACAGGCCAGGCTGAGGGACCCCACCAGTACACAAATCTGTGCACCAGGCCTCTAGTATGCATATAAGATCTTTGGTTAGCTCTCGCCAGGAGTCCTCGTGGGAGTGACATTGTCTTTAAACCCTGCGTGGCAATCCCTGACGCACCGCCATGATGCCCAGGGAAGACAGGGCAATCTGGAAGTCCAACTACTTCCTTAAGATCATCCAACTTCTGGATGATTAGCCAAAATGCCTCATTGTGGGAGCAGACAATGTGGGCTCCAAGCAGATGCAGCAGATCCGCATGTCCCTCCGCGGGAAGGCTGTGGTGCTGATGGGCAAGAACACCATGATGCGCAAGGCCATCCGAGGACACCTGGAAAACAACCCGGCTCTGGAGAAACTGCTGCCTCATATCCAGGGGAATGTGAGCTTTGTGTTCACCAAGGAGGACCTCACTGAGATCCGGGACCTGCTGCTGGCCAGTAAGGTGCCAGCTGCTGCCCGTGCTGGTGCCATTGCCCCGTGTGAAGTCACTGTGCCAGCCCAGAACACTGGTCTGGGGCCAGAGAAGACCTCCTTCTTCCAGGCTTTAGGCATCACCACTAAAATCTCCAGGGGCACCATTGAAATCCTGAGTGATGTACAGCTGATTAAGACTGGAGACAAAGTGGGAGCCAGCGAAGCCACACTGCTGAACATGCTGAACATCTCCCCCTTCTCCTTTGGGCTGATCATCCAGCAGGTGTTTGACAATGGCAGCATCTACAACCCGGAAGTGCTTGACATCACAGAGGAAACTCTGCATTCCCGCTTCCTGGAGGGTGTCCGCAATGTTGCCAGCATATGCCTTCAGATTGGTTACCCAACTGTTGCATCAGTACTCCATTCTATCATCAATGGGTACAAGCGAGTTCTGGCTTTGTCTGTGGAGACTGATTACACCTTCCCACTTGCTGAAAAGGTCAAGGCCTTCTTGGCTGATCCATCTGCTTTTGTGGCTGCTGCCCCTGTGGCCGCTGCCACCACTGCTGCTCCTGCTGCTGCTGCAGCCCCAGCCAAGGTTGAAGCAAAGGAAGAGTCGGAGGAGTCGGAAGAGGATATGGGATTTGGTCTCTTTGATTAATTACCAAAAAGCAACCAGCTCAGCCAACTCTATTTGAGAAACAAGGAAATAAAGCTTACTTCTCTTAAAAAAAAAAATTCATCAGTCTGTTACATGTTTCCATGCCAGTGCATTGACTGTCTGCCCCCTGGTGGTCATTGAGCGTCATAGCTACCGGTCAAACAGTCGAACAGTCGAATGGTAGCTTAGGTTTTTATATATAGAGATATCATTCATACCTCACAGCAACCCTCTGCAGTAGGTACTCCTTTCCCCATGTTAGGAAAGAGGATATAGAGGTTTAGAGTGGTTAAGAAACTTGCCTTAAATGACACAGCTAGCTGGAAGCAGAGCCAGGATTTGAATTCCACCCGTCTTACTTCCCATTCCTGCTCTTAACCTGGTACAAATCAACCATGTTCAGTGTACACAAGGATTGTGTTATTTTTCATTTGTTTTGACTTGGAACATGTTTTCTCATAGAAACAACTCCTAAAAGGGCTCCCAGATCAATGCACCGAGGCCTATTTGTGCCTTGTTGTTGTTTAAATTCTACCTGCAGGAAAACTAGCAGGAACAAGATGTTTCAATGGTGGTAATGAAAGTAAATATGAGGACAAATAAACAAGGAATTTTTTTAAATCTTAAATATCTATGTTGGGGAACTCCAAAATGACTATAAAAGGTGAAGGAGGAAAATGAACATTTTTGTTAAGATTATGAAAATTCCTCCCAACCAATTTCAAGCACTTTAGAGGTGATTACTGCTGGCCTTTTGTTTTGAATTTCCTGTTCCATGGTCCTGTTGCAGCAGTAGCACTAATCATGCGCCTCAAAATAGTAATAATGATAATAAATAAATATTTTTCTCAATTTTGCACACAAGTGAAAATGTGGTAATATAAGAGAAAATGCATGAACTTTGGAACCAAACACACAAGAATTAAAAATCAAATTTCTGCCAAATAGAGAAGCAATTAAGAAATCTCAGTCTCTTTACAGGGTATGAGTTTGTAAGGGGAAATACATTTTGGGTTTTCTGCTCATTTCTCTGAACAAAATAGGGTTGAGAACTTGGGTATCATATGTAATAGATAGTTTGAGTAATTGGGTGACTAAGTAAAAAGACTGAAATTAAGAAATACCATGAGAAACAGAACATGATATCTAAGTTAGGAGAAATGAGAACGTTAAAAAATCAACTCTGACTGTAGGCTTGAAAGAAATCCATCTGTGAACAAAATGAATAAAGTAATGAATGCTGAAAGGTGAGCCTGAATTGGGACTTTTCCAAGGTGCCGCATGAGGATAAGGAGAAACTGAAGAGTGAACCAGTTATATTTTCTGGTTCTGGCTCCAACTGCTCTTCCATCACACCAGAAACTAAATCTTGGCCCCTTGGCTTCTTAAAAATACTTAGAAAAGCCAGGCTGGTGTGGCTGAGCATCAACCTATGAACCAGAAGGTCATGGTTCAATTCCTAGTCAGGGCACATGCCCGGGTTACAGGCTCAATCCCCAGTAGGGGGCATGCAGGAGGCAGCTGAGCAATGATTCTTTCATCATTGATGTTTCTATCTCTCTCTCCCTTCCTCTCTCTCTGTCTAAAATCAATAAAAACATAGAGAGAGAGAGAGAGATGTCCTACTGTTTCAAAAAAAATACTCAGAAGATAGCATAAATCCTTTCTCAAGAACAATCTCGAAAAGTAGCATTCTTTTGAAACCTCAATACTGTAATCACCTATTTTTATTGACCCTTTCACCTTCCTTTACTCTTGTAAAGAGGGTCTTCCATAATGTCGGTTGGGAGACTGATTGCCATTAAAATCCAAATCAAATTCTCACATGGAGATTCAAGAACCATTCAAATGCAGATATTTGCAGCCTTCTTTTTTATTTTTATTTCTATTGATTGATTGATTTGAGAAAGAGAGAGAGAGAGAGAAAGAGAGGAAGAGAGTGAGAGAAAAACATCAATTTGTTGTTCCACTTATTTATGCATTCACTGGTTGATTCTTATATGTGCCCTGGCTGGGGATTGAACTTACAACCTTGACATACCAGGATGACACACTAACCAGTTAAGTTACCAGGCCAGGATCTACAGCCACCTTTTTTGAAATACAAAAACAATTTTAAATGCAACAGGACTTTACTCAGCATGTCAATAATATCTTAGTGACCTTATTGACAAAAAATAACATTGACAAAAAAACTAAAGAAAAACCTGCAAAATGTCAGTATCTTTTGTATAAAGGGTACTTCTTAAGAAGGTATTTCTTTTTTCCATTTGGAAAACAAACACATAAGTAAATCAAGAGTTTATATTTGGTTCCTGTTAGAGGTTTTGTGAAACAATGATGATTTTCTCTTTGGACAGCATTCTTCTTCCAGGAACAGAGTTTGTTATTTACGAATGGGTGACACGGGGCCACAAGCTAAGAAGAGAACATGGAGGTCTTTCAGGAGTCTTGAGATACAGGGTTACCTTGGAAACCTGCAACCCTCCTGTCTCCTGGCAAGGGGCGGAGGACCACACCCCCCAGCAGCTGAAAGGCTTGAGTTGGGGCTTGCACATAGGACTACAGACCGAAGGCAGAGCGCTCTCTGAAGTCACCTGCCAGGACTTTTTCAAAAGGTGCTTAAAACTCTGGGAGTAACTCTCGAGATTCTGTTTGTGTTGTATACTCATAACGGGGTGCTGATCTGACACACAAATGGATCTTTTCTCTCCTGGTGTGGTTGGGAATACATTACACTCCCAGATCAAAGTACCCCTTATTCTGTACTCAATAAGAGGGTAGTTTGCCTGATTTCATTACTCTAAGAATTAATAAATACAGGAGGAGGCGAAAATAGGTTTACATATCAGCTAATTTGTTCAACACAATACTTTCAATCTATCCCAAAAAGGGGGCTCTTTGCCCCATTCACATTATGCAAGATTTGTTCTTCAGCATGAAAAGGACCCAATATTTCAGGGGTAAATCATTAGACTAAATCAATTATTAAATTCTAGCCAAGTTTCATCATTGAAAGTAAGGAAAAGCTATTGTATTCTATTCTTTCCTTCTGGTTCCTCAGGGCTCTCCCTCCCTCATTTCCCCCTAATTCTTTGCTTGAATCCACTTATTTGTGCCAACAATCTCTTGCCTTCAGCTGAGAATACTCCCAGCAATTATTTTTGGCTTGTGTCTCTTCATTTCTAAGAAGTTTCTCTTTATCTGCCAAGATCCCAAGCAAGTTGTTTTCAGTGAGAATTCCTCAGACCATGCCTATACCCTCTTTTCTAGAAGGTTTACTCATTCCTTCTTCCATGTCTAATAAGACTTCATAACCACCACTGGCACAGCATATAACACATTGTATTGTTAATATTGGGGAAGAAACCACTCCTTTTTTTTTTTTGTATCCCCAGTGCCTAGATTTCTGGCATGTGTGTCAGTGCCACGCATAATGCTGGGCCCTATTTATTGAATTAAAAATAATACAGTGAAGTGTTAGGGACCTTACTTGAGGTCTCTGAATATGAATATCATGGGGAGAAATGGATGGGTATTTGTGACAGAGACTGTTTTCTGTATTCATTTCCCTGTTCCTCCACTGTGAGAGAACCCCTGATTTTTGGCTGGGCATGTGGCAATGCAGAATACAGAATAAATTTTTCAGCCTCCTTTGCAGCTAGGTAAGGCCATGTGACTCAGTTTTAGCCAATGGGAGTGTCATGTGGCAGCTTCCAGGAATTCTCCTTCAAAGAGAGCTGATATGTACCATACTGATTTTTTCTTTGGCGCTTTCTCTTTCTTACTGCCTGGAATATAGATTTGAGGGCTGGAGCTGAGCAACCCTCTAAGGCAGTGGTTCTCAACCTTCTAGCCCTTTAATACAGTTCCTCATGTTGTGACCCAACCATAAAATTATTTTCGTTGCTACTTCATATCTGCAGTGTTGCTACTGTTATGAATTGTAATGTAAATATCTGGTATGCAGGATGGGCTTAGACGACCCCTGTGAAAGGGTCGTCCAACCGCCAAAGGGGTCGCGACCCACAGGTTGAGAACCGCTGCTCTAAGGCCATGAAGTAGTGACCTAGGGAAGTTATGTACAGTGGAACATCAAGACAGAGAGAGGAACTGCCTAAATGTCCATCAATGGATGAATGGATAAATAAATTGTGGTATAGATATAGATATATGATATATGATATGTGATATATAATAAAATATTACTTGGCCAAAAAAGAAAAAAAAGAATGAAATTCTGCAATTTGCAATAATGTGGATGAACCTAGAGGGCATGATGCTAAATGAAAGAAACCAGATAGAGAAAGACAAATACTGCATGGTATCACTTCTATGTGGAATCTAAAAAATAAAATAAAATAAACCAGATTCATAGAAGCAGAGTAGAATAGTGGTTGCCAAGAGGTGAGAGGTGAGGGAAATGGGGATGTATGTACCAAAGGTGCAAGCTTTCAATTGTGAGATGAACAAGTTCGGAGGATGTAAGGTACAGCATGGTGGCTACACGTAATAACAATGTAGTGTATAATTGGAACTTGCTAAGCCAATAGATCTCAAGTGTTCTGACATGCAAAGAAAGATGACTATGGAAGGTGATGAATGTTTTCACTTGATTGTGGTAATCACTTCACAATGCATTTACATAGCAGATCATCAAGTTATACACTTTAAATGTATAAATTTTGATCTGTTGATTAAATGAGGCCCTCATAGAGGAAAGCCACCATACCAACCCTAGACTACAAATTCTGGACTTTTATGTAAAAGAACAACTTCTATGTTCTTTCACCATGATTAGATGAACTTGCTGTTACAGCTAAACCTAGTCCTGATACTGTACTGCATTTTGCTCTTCGTGGTTGGTGTGTTTTGTAATTTCTCATATAAAAAAAAAAAGAATCTTCCCCCAGAGATTTAGATGAGTCATATCTGGAATCTACAGACTGGAAAATTAAATGTTTCAATATCATCAATTATGATGATGTGCACACAAGCACACACATTTTGGGCATCAATTAGTAGCTTTTGCTATTGAGTGCTTTCTGTATACCAGACACTATGCTATACTTTATATGCATTATTTTACTTAACCCTCATAAAAACCTTATGATGTAGGGACTTTTATTATCTCCACCTGATCAGTGAGGTAGCTGTCGATTAGAGAAGCTAAGTAAACAGCCAGCCAATAGCCAAGGCAAGGTGCCTTCCCTCTAAGCCCATGCATTAACCACGCCAGGGTACTTGCTGCAGGAGGGGCTGCAGGAGAGACCCTTCCTCTGCCCACCAGGGAGCTTTACCTGCAAATCCATTAAGCTCCATACTGCGAATGCCAAGTTATCCAGGAATGGAATTCTACCGGCAAGGGGACCATTGAGTACCGCTTGGGAGAGCGACAGAGAAAACTGAAGAGGAAGGAACTCCTATGCTGGACTCTCAATAAAGAGCCAGAGGCTAGAGCAGTGATGGCGAACCTATGACACGCGTGTCAGAGGTGACACGCGAACTCATTTTTTTGGTTGATTTTTCTTTGTTAAATGGCATTTAAATATATAAAATAAATATCAAAAATATAAGTCTTTGTTTTACTATGGTTGCAAATATCAAAAAATTTCTATATGTGACACGGCACCAGAGTTAAGTTAGGGTTTTTCAAAATGCTGACACGCCGAGCTCAAAAGGTTCGCCATCACTGGGCTAAAGAGACTCATGTTTTCATGAGTAAGTTGGCGGTGGGAGGTGTGACTATGGGATTGAGTGAGGTCTCACTGCACAAAGTCCAAAGTCAGACATAATGACACCGGCAACCAGAACATCAGATTTCTATATAAAGACCAGAGGCTCAAACACTTGAAATTTATATTTAACAAGAAATGTATTCAGGAAAAAACAAGATTTATACATTTTGCTACTCTGACCTCAATGATAATACCCCAAACATCCTGAAAGAGTAATTAATTTCCATTCATTTCCCCAAGTTATAAACACTCATTCATTCATGACATATGTATGGAGGCACTGCCGTGTGCGTGGACTGTGCTAGCAGGGATTGGGACACACAGTGGAATGAGAGACCCCAGATGGTGCAGTCAGTGGTGGGAAATCCACCTGTAAACAGATCTTCACAGTGCAGGGTGCCATGTGCCCTAATGGAGGTATGTACAGGGCTGTGTGGACCCTAAATGAGAAGCATCCATTCACGGAAGGTCTTGGAGATGATGGAGCAGAGTTTTGAGGATGACCAGGACTTATCAAGAGAAGGGGTGACAAGGAGGAGAGATCTTGTTCCCGAGAAAGGGAAGAGCGAGTGCAAGGCTCAGGAGGGCCTGTCACCTTCCAGGAAATGTGCTTCCCTCTAAGGCTAGAGCCTTAGGGGTAAGGAAAGAAGAGGCAAAGAAGAGAGTGGTTCTTAAAGTGACCAGTTTAATGGTAAGCTGTATCAAATTTATATTCATATAGTCCAGCAGCATTCATAGTACTTCTCTTTGTTTGTCACTGTAGTGGAAAAGGTAGTGGTTTCAAACTCCAGTTCTCCAAAGAACAAAGCAATGAACCATTGTCTGCTAGTAGCCAGTCCCCTTTCCCTCTAACATAACTCATTTCCCAGTTCTTCACACGTGTCCACTCCTACCCCACGACTGGAGATGTTGTTTCATGTCCAGGTTCAGGGGTGGATTCTTGCTCGTCTAGGGCAGAGGTCCGCCCATGGGCCTACCTGTTTTATAAATAATGTGTATTTGAAAACAACCACACCCAGCATTTCCTGTGGCTGCTTCTGCGGTGCAGCCGCAGAGTTGAGTGACGGAGACTGTATGATTAACAAAACTAAAGTATTTATTGCCTGGTTCTTTCCAGAAAATATTTGCTGACCCCTGATCTAGGCCAATCAGAGCACTAAATTCTCCTGGCAGATCTTATTGGTCCAAAGGTGGGCTTGTTGCTTACACTGGCCAATCATATTAAAGGGAAGAACTTAGGTTTTATGTTTGCAGCAAGGATTCTCTCATTTCCCTCAGTTGTTGCCCCAATTGCTGCCATGGCTGTTCTGATGTTCATGGCAGAACCACGAGATGGAAAGATCTGGGTCCCTGATAGCACTGTTGAGCCATTAAATCAAGCAACCCAGCAGCCTGCCCTATCTCTGGACTTAGTGTCGTTTGAGATAACACATTTCCTTATTGCTTAAGCCAGTTTGAGTAAAGCTCTCTCTTACGTGGAAGTAAAAGCATCCATTGTTGTAGCATAAGTAATGCCATCTTGATCAAAGGCCGACTCTCACAGGCTGGGTCCTAAAGCATAGTCACAAACCCAGAATTAAACAGAGGAAATAATGGTAAGAAATAAGCACCATCAGAAGCCTGTGCACACTGCCCTTGGGGAGAGTCTAAGGGCAGCCACACACCCTACCTATGGTTGACTGAAATTTTTTGAAAAATAAAGTTTCTAATTCAATAACTCAAGATGGTTTTCAAAGAATAGCAGTGTAGATATATTGAAAATTGGGGGGATGGGGAGGTATCTAGGAAAAGTGACAGCTGACTGCCTAAGAGGAAGGAGAAAGACAGAAGAAACAGATACAAACAAACGAACAAAAAGCACAAAAGTAGATCATGCCAGTTAATATAGAGGCAAAAGCTCCTTATAAGTAGCCTGCAATGGCCCCAGGAGTGACACTATGTTAGACAATCACAATCCCTGCTTATAAAAACTGGCCTTGACACGCCAAAAATAGAATTAGTTATGTCCAGTCTATTCTGTTTAAAACACACAAAAAAGAATGAAGGCTCTTTTGTTCCCAGATTTTCTGACTCTGCTCAAAAACGTTTTCTCTTAATAACAAAATGACAATTCAACGATATGGGAAACACACCCTGTTCCTCTAATGCTAGATCAAAGGAATCTTTGCAAGAGGAGTCCTGCTTCACGACCTAGTTCCACTGTGCCCTGGGCCAGCAGGATGGTACTTTTCTAACATCAAGCACTGACTCAATTATATAGCATCCCTGAAAGCAGGATCCAGGTATGGAATCTCACATTTGGTACAGAGGCCAGTGCAGTGCAGTGAACAAAGCACACACACTGGAGTCAGATAGATCTGAATCCAAATCTCAGTTCTGCATCCAAACTAGCTATGTGGGTCTCTGCTTCCTAACTCATAAGACAGGAACAATGATACATTTCTCGCCTGATTATTGTAAGACCTCAAATATATATATGTATGTATATGTGTGTGTATATATATATATATACTAAAGGCCCGGTGCACGAAATTCCTGCACAGGTAGGATCCCTAGGCCTGGCTGGCAATCAGGGCCGGCCCGGGCCTTCCTTTGTTTTGCACCACCCCCTGGTGGTTAGCGCACGTCATAGCGAGCTGTCAAACTCCCAGTCTGTTGAACTCCCAGTCGATTGAACTCCCGAGAGGACAATTTGCATATTAGCCTTTTATTATATAGGATATAAATATATTTGGCATCTAGCGTAACACCTGACATATATTAGGCCTCCATTTATGGAAGCTGTTACTGTCTGTTATTGGTATTGGTATTATTATTATCATTCTATCCCAAGTATTCTAAAACATTGTATTTGATAGGCAAATTTGCTATAGAAATATTTCAAGCCAGAGAGGGACAATCCCATCTGCCTTGTTTAAACCTTCAGTGACCTTCCTTTGCTTTCACTGGCCCCCATGCATGGAGTGCAAGGAAAAACCAAAGAAAGAGGCAGACTGCTCCAGATTGGCAGGGGGGTTTAATGAGCAGGGGAACTTACTGGCAAAGCTTGTCTTGGGTGGTAGCAAAAGGAGGCGATCTCCACACTCACCGGCCAGAACCTTAATGTTTACACAGAGGCCTTCTCTGTGTTCAGAGGTCAGATGGGGCCATCATTTAAATTAATAAAGTGCAGTGAATGGCTGAGGCAGTTGATGTGGTCAGTCTAGCTTCTAATATGTCCTGAATGGTCCCACACTATTCAACAGTAGGATCTTCAGAAGACCCAAACTATTCAACAGTGACCGCACTTAACAGAGGCGTGTGGAAGTTAATGATGACCTCAGGAGGCTAGGAAGTCCAAGATCAAAATGCTGGCTGATTCAGTTCCTGGTGAGGGCCTTCTTCCTGGACTTCTCACTGTGTTCTCAAAGGTGGAGAGGGAATTATCTCCCTCTCTTCCTCTTTTTTTATATAAAGCCACTAATCCCATCCTGAGGCTCCCATCCTTAAGACCTCCTCGAATCCCAATTACCTCCCAAAGGCACATCTCCAAATACCAGCACATTGAGGGTTTAGGCTTCAGCATATGAAGTTAGTGGGGGCACACAATTCAATTCATACTATGACCCTTTCGCAACTTCTTCATCTAAAACATAATTTCAATCTCTACGTCGTGAATAGTCTTTGAAGTGACTTTTCTCAGATTTTCCAAAATATTTCTTCTTTTAGCCATGATTAAGCATAAAGAATTTCATCTCAGCTGGGAGAAGGTTGGAGAGAATCAGCTCTGTAGGAGTAAAGGATGCTTTTATAAAGGAAGCCCTCGTGACACTCTTCTCCACCGAAGAACACTTAGAAATTACATGAGGCCAAGGGAGGTCAGGGATAAGGGAAAGGAGGGTGGAAAAACAGGCTTATGTCAGCAAGAACTCGAGCATGAAAACAACAGCCTGCTCTCTCTCTGCTTAGCCTGAGCTGAGCTCTGGAGCCAACCACGCTCCAACTGAGGCTTTGATTACCAGATAGGGTCTGTGCTACAAGGAAATAAACCTCAAATTTGTGAGAGAAACAATTAGGTGAGGGGGAAGAGATTGAAAACAGTAGTCTGCATTTAGTGACTTTCTTGAGCCTAAGTGCAATAATCTCTGGAATAATTTCATAAGAAGGCCCAAGCTGGAGCAGGGGGTAAGGGCTGGTTTTGTGTTCCTTCTATGTTGACCTCTGCAGTGGTTGAAAAACAAAATTAAACAAAACAAAACAAAACAAAATGACTCTGGCAAGATCAAACATCCATTTCTTGGTACCTGAGAATGGTGCAGAGAAAGAGAATCCTGAGCAGAAGGTGGAAGCAGAGAAAGTCTTAAAATATGTATGACTGATTCAGTTACCTCTTGGGAGGCACAGGGAAAGGAGGAGGAAGTAAATGACTTTTGCTGAGAGCCAAGGAGAGTGTAAGGTCTTAGAAGGAAAGGACCCTGCCTGTCTTGTTCCCAATGAGTTCCTAGCTCCTAACATAGGCCTTGACATGCAGGAGACACTAAGTATTTGTTTCAGGAAGGAAAGACATGACCCAGAGCCCATTCCATAGTAGGCACTCAGTAGGTATTTTTGAAAGAATCAACTAATGAATGAATGCCTACTGTATGCCAGGCATTGCTTCATTCTTTCATTCAATTCACAGGGATTTTATTGAGCAAGGTCTATCATTTGCCAGACATTCTGCTGGACACTTGGAACTCAAAACAGGAAAGGGATAGTTCCTGCCCCTGAAGAGCTTACAGTGTTGGGGAGATAGGCACATAAGCAATGGCAATGACCATGCAATATGCAAGCTTCACCGGACTGCAGGCAACATCGGAGAAGGGATCTCATTCTCCCTGGGAGAGTCAAGGCAGTCTTTACAGACTTTCAAGGCAGCCTTTGAACTGAAACTGTAAGATGAGCAGAGGATCTCAGACATTTCAGACAAAGAGAAGGGTGTGAGAGAAGATGACGAGAAGTTCATCTTTGCAGGAGGAAAAATTCAGGGGGCAAAGAAAGTGGAAGAGTACATTGAGAAAGGAAAGAGATGAGGCCTAGGCCTCACTTATCATAAAGGGTCTGGTATTTCATTTGAAGTAGTTTGAACTCACCTTCTAGAAAGTAGGAAGGAGGACCAGCTTCATGGACATATGACCTGCTCAGTCCCACAGTACCCCATGCTCAGAAGGGCCCTGTGCTTGCTTTACTGCTCTGCTGTTGGCTGTCTTAAAATTCTTTTTTTAAAAAATATATATTTTATTGACTTTTTAAAGAGAGGAAGGGAGAGGGATAGAGAGTTAAAAACATCGATCAGCTGCCTCCCGCACACCTCCCACTGGGGATGTGCCCGCAACCAAGATACATGCCCTTGACCGGAATCGAACCCAGGACCCTTCAGTCCGCAGGCCGACGCTCTATCCACTGAGCCAAACCGGTCAGGGCTGTCTTAAAATTCTTAATAGTTTTATCTTTGAATGTTTGTTTTGTAAGGAAAGTCCAATGGGACAATGAAGCCAGCCCATGAGCAGAGAAGGTATTTGCAATATGCATCATCTTGCTGCTTCATTCACATGTGGGATTTATGAAGGCCCGAGAGCACTGCATCCCTGCAGACCTACTATGGGTGGGAGTTGAGCAAGTACAAAGTAAACACATTATGGAAGCCACCAGCTCCCACCGACTATTGATAGTATGTGTGCATACTAAGAAGTGAGATAAAACAGTTGGGTTCATTTTGTGCAATGGGCTACAAAGTACAAGTTGTATCACATATGAGTTAAAGGCTCCCATATTTGCATTTAAAACTGGCATTGCACAATATAAAAATGGACAATAAAGTTTGTGCCATAATTTATAATTTGAATTTTTCTTTACATAAAATGGCAAATAAGAACACCATGACAAGTTGAGAGAGACACTACAAAAAAAATGGAAAAAAGGACGTTTCATATTTTAATACATTTAATGGCATTTCTCCTTGCTTTCTAAACATTTTGCACTGAGCCCCAGAAATTATGTAGTTGGCTTTGATGTGGAGCCATTTAAAAAATCTCCCACCCTCGCCAGCGTGGCTCAGTTGGTTGGAGCATTGTCCCGTACACCAAAAGGTTGCAGGTTCAATTCCCAGTCAGTACGGGAAGGTAATCAATGGATGTTTCTCTCTTCTCCTCTCCTCTCCTCTCCTCTCCTCTCCTCTCCTCTCCTCCCCTCTCCTCTTCTCTCTCTCTCTCTCTCTCAATAAGCATGTCCTCAGGCGAGGATTAAAGAAAGAAAAAAAAAGAAAGAAAAACTGTTGAGCAAGGAAGACACACTACAAGGCTATTTTATTTTGGAAAAACAATTCTTACCAGAGTGTGTAAGTTACAAGAGAAGGAGGGATAACAAGGAGAAAGGTTGATGAGGTCTCTGTGAGAGCAGGGTCAGGGGGATGGAGAGAAAGGGATGCGCAAGGAGTTGGTGGGCAGAGTACTAGGGCCAGTGATTCATTCCATAGGAGAGGTAAGCAAGGGGGAGGAATATAGCTTGACTCCCAGATTTCTGGCTTCAGCCCCTGGCTGTTGCCATCCACTGAGATGTGGAGTAGGAGGAAGAGAGACTATGGGATGGGTGAGGGAGGAGGGATGGGTTGAAGGTAAAGGTTGGTCTGGGACCTGGGGTAGACTTCTCATGATTGGTCCACGCAGTGCTTCTCACTCCACTTTCTGATAACAGACCCCTCCTCCTTTGGCCTCAAGGGTGTCGCTGTGACCTGGGCTGGGGCTCATCCTGGTTCTTGGCCACAGCTAGTGGTCCAAGGAGTGGGCAGGTAGATTTCCTAAACCAGGATTATCAGAGCCCTTCCCTAGGATTTTTCAAACTAAAGCTGGGAGGTGTCCCAGCACCAGAAGTGAGTCTGCAATTGCCAAACAACCCTGGTTCTAGTGAGCCTGAGACTCAGGTCAGAGTGAAGGATGAGCAGTGAGCCCAGTGACTTTGAGTTCCTGGATCCCCCTTCATTCTGCCCGTCCAGGTAACAGGATCTAAGAAACACAGCCTCTCCTCATTCCCCTCCACCCTCTCCCAGCCTTTTATGTTTTCCTTAAGCTAATTGGAGTTAGGGCTCGGTCACTTTCGACTGAAAGAGTTCTGATTAATACAGGACCCGTGCCACATGCCCATGGAAACAGCTTGTGATAGATATTATTCCCATACCATGGGGAAGTGAACCGAGGCTCAGGAAGGCTAGAGAACTGCCCAACCTCTCATGGCTAGCAAGCCGCAACACCAGGACTCGAATGCAGGTGTGTCTAACTCCAAAGTCAGTCATCTCTCCACGATGCCACACTTTCTTCCTAATCTGTTCTGTATTCTTACTTTCTTTTCTATAAACTCAGGACTTCAAATTTAGGGACATTCACGTTACTGAACTTCCAAGTTTCTTGCTTCATGACCAACAGCAATGAGACCAGAGGATGAGTTCTCTGGAGCGTTTCCCAGGCTCTGACTATTCCCACTTTGAAAGTCACAGGCACCAGAGGGCCTGGATGCTAATTTTGCAAAAGTTTAAAGTCAGTGGCCTATCACTGAAACCTTAGTTTTCTACACTTTGTCTTGTTTTATGAGTTCAAATGCAAATTCAAGTCTTAATTCCTAACAGAGTTACAAGGAGGTGATAACAAACTGAGCCCAAGACTTCAGAACTTGAGCAGAGCTCTCCGTGACCTTTTCTCAAGCCTGCCTCTCTGTTTGTCACTGAAAAAGTCCTGGTTAGCCCTGACCGGTTTGGCTCAGTGGATAGAGCGTCGGCCTTCGGACTGAATGGTCCCAGGTTCGATTCCGGCCAAGGGCATGTACCTTGGTTGCAGGCACATCCCCGGTAGGGGGTGTGCAGGAGGCAGCTGATCGATGTTTCTTTCTCATTGATGTTTCTAACTCTCTATCCCTCTCCCTTCCTCTCTGTAAAAAATCAATAAAATATATATTAAAAAAAAGTTATTTAAAAAAAAAAGAAAAGAAAAAGTCCTGGTTATTCCAGAACACATAGATAGGTGTCTATGGAAACAGCTTGCGTCCTTCTCCCCATTAGTCTTCAATGGGTAAGAGGTTACAGCTCCATAGAGTTCATCCCTTCTCTCGCCAAAGGATATGGCAGCTCTAAATTGCCCATAGTTGTACTTCCTGTCACCAACCTCACAGCCACCCAGCGATTTCAGACACAGTTGGGTGAATGTTTGAAATCCACCCTCACAATAGTTTAATAGGGATATATACATACCCTTATTAAAATATATAAAAATATATTCCTCACCCAAGGATGTGCTTATTGGTTTTATTTTTTTATATGTTTATTAATTTTAGAGAGGAAGGGAGTGGGAGAGAGAGATAGAAACATCAATGATGAGAATCATTGATTAGCTGCCTCCTACATGCCCCCTACTGGGGATGGAGCCCACAACCTGAGCATGTGCTCTTGACCCAAATCGAAGCCAGGACCCTTCAGTCCGCAGACCAACTTTCTGTCCACTGAGCCAAACCAGCTAGGCCGCGCAGTGGTTCTCAACCTTCTGGCCCTTTAAATACAGTTCCTCATGTTGTGACCCAACCATAAAATTATTTTCGTTGCTACTTCATAACTGTAATGTTGCTACTGTTATGAATCGTAAATATCTGATATGCAGGATGGTCTTAGGCAACCCCTGTGAAAGGGTCGTTCGACCGCCAAAGGGGTCGCGACCCACAGGTTGAGAACCGCTGAGGGCAACTTACTGGTTTTAAAGAGAGGGGAAGAGAATGGGGGGGGAGAGAGAGAGAGAGAGAGAAACATCTATGTGAAAGAGAAACATTGATCAGTTGCCTTCCCGTGTGTGTCTCAGCTGGGTTTGAACCCGCAACATTTCAGTGTATGGGCACACTTGATTATGAAATTTTTCAAAATGACAACACATGAGCCACGAGGATGAGACCTAATCATAGCGCTCAAATCCAGCTGCTGTGGTTTCCCCGAAACAATTACGTCTGATTACCACAAATGACTAAGTCCTCCAGTTATCTGAAAACTAGGTGACCCTTCTGTCCTCAGAGCTGTTTCGGGGGGCACTGAGATTTAACTAGAAAAAGTGTGTAAGTGGAGGGTTTTCCATTAAAAAAAAAAGTGGCGAATCACAGCAGCAAAATTTGTTCGCTCCCAGCTCCTCGGATTCAAAGGTTTCCTGGGCAGCCACAGCAGATAAGGCCTTATCTTCCGCCCTCGGTTCCCTTCTCGGGCTCTCTGCACTGCCTGGCATATGGAAGGGGCCCCTAACCGCGGAGACCAGCACCCCAGGCGCTCAAGAGGCAGCTAGGCCGCCCGCGGGTCTGCGGCTTCCCGCAAGGCAGGGCGCAGCGAAGGGGCCGCCACACT
>NW_005355621.1:2219932-2228704 GCF_000412655.1 Myotis brandtii
CCCCCTGGCTGAGTGGAGGACCCGGGCAAGCCCCCCACCCGAGGCCCGAGCCTTTGTGTCCTGACCCCTTTCCAGAGTCCCCTGAACCCGAGGCTGCCCGGCCTGGACTCGCGCTCCGCCGAGGACTAGCCGAGTGCCGCGGGCACAGAACTTAACCTCCCGGTGCCTCAGTGTTGCCATCTGTAAAATAGGGACATAATTACACCCGCCTCTCGGGATTGTTAGAAGTAAATAAGGAGACGCCTGTAAAGTTGTTAGAGACAGTGCCTGGTGCATTGTTAGTGAGGAGTCGCCTCTATTATTATCGTCTCTACTCTCAGCGATGTCATGGGACCTGGTGGATTTAGGGCCGGAGTGGGAGGCAGAGCCTGGCTCTCCCCCGCGGTACCAGGCCTCCCTTTGGCGCTGCTTTCCCATTTGTGAAGGGAACATTAACAATAGCAGCCCTATTTGTCTTGCAGGAGGACTTCATTAGCGCCCCGAGATGAGAGCCAGGTCCTCTGAGCTCTGCAGGTGAAGGCTGGTGTGTGTGTGCGCCCAGCAGCTGAGTGCAGAAGAATGGCATTCGTTCTCGATTCAGTGCGCCTTCACGCAGGGAACTCTTCTTCTCCATTAACATTTCCCAGCTTCATATCTACTCACTCCCCTGCTTCTGTCTCCCTGGTTATTTAAATAAGTCTGTTCCCTGGAGCCCCAACTCCTGAAAAATTAGAATGAGATTGACCTCTTTTCCTTTCCCAGTTTCTCTTGTCTTTCTGGGTCCTTTCCTTTTCCTTCTCAGTGAATTGTAGTCCCGGGGTGATCCTGTGGGCTTAACCTACAGCCACCCTGCATCGCTCCAGTTCAGAATACGTCATCAAGTGGGCTTCATTGCCTTGTGCCCATTTCTTTGTGAGGCGTTGTAAGCAAGCTGTGATTCCGTCTTTTTAATTTGCATCTGCTGGTCTGATGGACTTTTCAAAGGCCCCTTTGAAGTCTCCACACGTCTGGCATGTGCTGGGACCAAAGCCCTTGGTAGAAGTCATTTCGTCCGTCCTCACACATATTGCGTGGGGTCGAAGACAGTGGTGTAGATTGTCTAACTAACATTTTGAACAAGGATTTTCATATGCTTTGAAGTTGGAGAAACGGAGGTGCAAGGATGTATTGCCTTCCTAACTGAGCATGGCAATGGCTGAGCCAGTTTCGAGGGGTTGCACTAACTGTTGCTCTCACTGATGTTTGTTACCTGAATTTTTGTCTCAAGCCACTATGTTTGAGTGGCTTACAGGATTTTCTCAGCTGGGAGTAAGTAGAAAGAGGCCTGGCAAACAAGACAGGAGACTTGGGTCCTAATTCTGGCTCGAACACTAGCTTATCATGTGATTTGAGCAAGTCACTTACTCTATCTCCATCCTGGCTCAGTTTTCTCATCTGCAGAACGAGGGACATGGAGCAGATGATCTTTAAGGGGCTTTAGAAGCTTAAAATTGTACTGCATCTCCATGGTTTATAACTCTGAGCTTGTATGTGGAGGAGGAGGTTTAGAGGCATTGTCATTCCTACTTAATGTTCCTCTTCATGTAGGGAATTTGTCATTGCTTTTGAGATTTGGGTGTCACCCCACTAGGTTTCTTGGTGAGGTTGTTGAATGGATGCTAACTTTCAAGAAGGTCTTTGGTAATCATCAAAGCATATTTATTTAACATTTTTGGATGGGGCATGTGGCTGGTGCAGCTTTACTCCCAAAGAAACGCATAGACTTGAAACTGGAAGGAATCTAATCCAGTTCCTTTGTTTTATGTGTAAAGAATAAAAACAATAGCAAACACCTATATCACACATGCCAATCACTGTTCTAAATGCTTTACGTATATTATTTCACTTAATCCTCCCAACAACCATCTTCTGAAGTAGGTGCTCTATTAAAATTACCAAGGAGCAGAGAAGTTAAATAACTTGCTCAAGAGTATACGCTATCAAGGGGCAGAGTCAGGATTGGAACCCAAGCAGTCTGCCTGTGTTCACATTAGCCCAGCTACCTAACACCTGGCTTTTCTGTCATCAGTGACCTAAAATGTTGTTTCACTGAAAGGAAAAGATCCTAAGAAACCGCCTATTGTTTGTTTCCTCTAGTTTCCTGTTGAGTAGTTATGAGGGTTGCTCCAGTAACCTGGTTGCACAGGATTCATTAAATGAACACAAAAGCTTTTGTATTTGAACATAGTGACCCAGGAAGAGATGAATAGCAGTTGCCAGACCTTAACCACATCTTCTCAAGTCCTCCTTTTTAGTACCGCACGATGTCTCATACGGCTGGTTTATGTGCATACACATACTAGTATTATTTCTGGTTACTTCTGATGCATGACATGGAGAGTTTTAGGCATTGAGATGCTTGTCTCCATTGCTGTTTGCTAGTGAGCCTCTGCTTCTCGCCAGGCACTGCTAGATGCTGGGGAGTAGTGACAAATGAGATAAGTGTGCCTGCCCTCCGTGGCTTCACAGTCTGTTCCCGAGACAGATAAGGAGAGCAGCAGTTCCAGTACAGTGTGCGTACTGCTGTGATAGGAACACAAATGCAGCGTTGAGTGATGCAGCCCATACCTCTTCGGGGGCTTATTCTCTTTTGTGTAAATAGTCCACTTTTGAGATAAGGAGAAGACAAAAGCACTATTGCTTGCTGTTTGGTTTTAACTTTTTGTTTGTTTGTTTCCTTAGCAGTTGGCATAACCGAAGCACAGAGAGATAAAAGGCTTAGTTCTGAGATTATGCAGTGAGTAGTCCAGCTGGGAATAGCCCTCTCTAACCAAACCAGGCCTGTCTTTAGTCAAGCAAGATGCCTCAGAACACAACATGGTGGTTATGTCTTCATTGTGGAGGGGTTTCCTCCCTCTCCCACTCTTCTCTTTGTTTATAGTACATTTCCTTTCAGTAGACAAGGTTCTACTGAGACCATTCTCTCCCTCTGCCAAATGTTAGGTATAAGAGCTTTAATTGTTTTCACATTACAAAATAATTACATATATAATTTAAATACAGTGGGGCCTTGACTTACGAGTTTAATTCGTTCCGTGACGGAGCTCATAACTCAAATTACTCGTACATCAAATCAAAAAGTGAACGAGTGAGACATGTGATGCTGGGCTGATGTTGAGGCATTCACTGTGACGTTCGCTGCGCCAACTAGTGGTGGGGTATTTGAAGCTGGCTCGTAACCCGAATTTTAGCTCGCAACTCAAAGCAAAAAATCGGCCGAGAGACGGCTTGTATCTCGAAAAACTCGTTAGCCGGGACACTCGTAAGTCAAGGCCCCACTGTATATACATATATTTTATAATCAGAGCTATTAAAATTATGCCATTATGTAATTATATGGCTATTCTTTAGTAAAAAATGTCTAGGATTATTTTATTAGGTAACACCCAGTTTCTATAAGATAGAGGGATGATGTGGAGCTGAGGCTGTGTCCATAGGGTGTCAGGTTTTGTGTTTCTGGCCAGGCATACTCTTGAGAGTATAGGGTAGTAGAAAAAGGATGGAATTCAGATCCTGATTCTGCCACTGTTACCCTTAGGCAAGTTACTCAACCTCTCTTAGCTTGTGTTTTGACACCTCTAAAGTTAGAATAAAAATAGGTACTTAATGGAATTCTTCTGAAGAATAAATAGCATATGTAAAGTGTCTTCATGCTTGCATGTCATTATAACTCCATAAATGATTGCTGTTATTGTCTTTATAAGTGATATGCACCAATATCTTTCTGATATTTTTGTAGGATTTTTGAACAACTGGTGTATCTTTGCCTGGTCGTTGGTCTCATTCCTTCCTTATGCCTCAAAACATTCCTGTTCCACATACAAGTTTAAGCAGATGTGGAGCTGGTAAATGATATTGTTAGTGGTGATGTTAGACCTCAGTTCTTGAGTTCTGCAAAGAAAGAATTCAGGGTCAAGAACTCTAGCACAAGAAGTTGACTAAACGTTTAGAAAGAAAGTCACAGAGGCAGAAGCAGTGAGCCAGCTGGGCTGTGTGGATTTGGGAAACAAGTCACAGAGGCAAAAGAAGGGCCCTTAGAGCTTAGGAGAAGGGAAGCAAAGATACATGCTGAGGAAAGGAGGCGGGTGGGGAAGGCCTGGGCACTGGTCCTTTGCCTTAAGGATTTTTATGTGTTTTCCAAAAGGGGGGATTTTAGGAGAAGTCTCAAGGGAGGATCTCAAAAAAATATTCATCAACTTTCCAGGTGGGTTTTTTCAGGGTCATGGTCTCTACTGATTGGTTGGCACTAGGGTAGGGGGGTCACTAGTCATTGTATCTGGTCCTAATGTCAGTCATGGTGTTGCTTTGTCTGGTTTTGCTTCTTTTCTGGGCGGGGAGCTGAAACATAACTGAGGCCTAGATGTTATCTCTAGTTTGACCAAAACTCTGTCTCTATGGTCAACAGACATGAGGCTTTGCTCCTAAGGTTATTTAATGTTGATCAGAACCTCATTGTCCCGAGAGCTTAATGCTTAAGGGAGTGGTCCAGCAAAGGAGAAAGAAGCAGGTGAGTCAGGGTGCTGGATGGGGCTAGTTTAAATCAGCCATCTGTCTGTTTTCCCCATTCTGCTTGCCAAGGAATTTTCTTAGCTTTTTACTATGTTGCCTAATATCCAAAAAGTGTCTGAGATAGCTGGGGATATTATTTTTTTCTAGGAGAGATCATGGCCTAGTTAAATTACAAAGGGAAGATTGGAATTTTCTTGTCAGTTTTAATGGGTGTCATGGTAAATATGTCCAAAGAAAGAAAAACAACACTTGCGATATGGTTCTTGGCAGTTATCATAGGTGAGAGCATGACAGTAGCCGACCAAAGAGAAGCCAGCCAGACAGCCTTTATCCTGCCTTCAGGCAGGACTGTGAGATGTGGACCAAAGTAGAACTTACCCTGCTGGGGACAGATGCAGCCTCCCACAGTGGAGGAAGCATGGCGGTTGGGGCCAGCCACACGGGGATTCACATCCCAGCCCTGCTGCTTCCCAGCCCTGGGAGGTTGAGCAAGTTTCCTAACCTTGATGAACTTCAGTTTCATTATTTGTAAAGTGGGGTTGGTTCTCATCTACTTCGGTTAAGTTGTTGGAAGTATTAAATGAAGTAACAAATATTTAGTGCTCAGCACAGCGTCTGACACATAGGTACAGAGTAAATGGTAGTTTTAGTTTTCTATCTTTTTTTTCCTTTCCCTGTTTTTATTTTTTATTTTCAAGAAAAACGATTTTAAGTATAATAATGTTACATGCAATAAACAATATTTCAAGGAAAACAATTTTAAGGATACAGTCTCTATGCGGTCTCCACTTTCGCTCCTTGGGTGTCAAGGTTCTCTCCTGCGAGTTTTCCGTTGATTATTCAGAAAGTTTTCCTGTATTTTGGTTGTAATACCAGTTTGTTCCTGGGAGCATGTCCATGCAGCATCCACTTACTCTGCCGCCATTTTTAATCTCATGTTCCCTTCCCTCGGTTGCAGGCTCCTCCTTGGCCCTGTTCCTGGTCGGGCGCATGTAGCTAGTTTTCTTTCTATTCTCTTCGTGAAGGATATTTACGGAAGTTCTCTCTTTTCATCTTACTTCCCATTTTCCATTCTATTTTATTCCTAAAAGAATTGAAAACAATAAATAGGACGCAACTAAATGGATGTCAGTTGTAGTAAAAAAATTAAATATCCCCAATCCAGTTGTATCCCTCTCTTTCCTTCCCATTCTCCTAGACATATTAGTTATAGCAAAGAAAGATATTAGAATCATAACATTGGTGGGCTCCTACAGCACTGGCACCGGGAAAGGCCCTCTACTGTTAGATGGCATTTATGGACAGCTGCCTAGATAACAGTGTTGCTGTAGTGTTAAAATGAAATCATACATGTAAAGCCTTTAGTGTCCAGAATATAATAAGCAATGAAAATTCATTATCTTTTGTATCATCAGTATCATTTGCTATCACTATATGTCAGGCACTGCTAGGTGCTTTATGTGCACTCATTATCTCATTAACTCTGCAAATTTGGATCCAGGACTGATAGGGTCCCAAGCTGATCCCAGATCCTTTGAGAGGCACCAGCAGACTAAGCTCCTGGAGAATGTAGAGTTGGTTCTCATCACCTTTGAGTTTCAGTTCCCAGCACAATGGCTCACCAGATACTGGATGAAGGCAGAGCTGCATGTGTAAATGAATGAATAGAGAGTGATAGACCATCCAGTGTAGGTTCTAAGAATGTCCTGTAACAATCGTTTTTCCCCCCAAAATAAAAAGTATACTTTAAAGAAAAGGAATGAAGAATTCTAAACCAATGTTTTTTATCTACTGGTTGATATCCATGAATGGATGATTAGATCCAGTAGGACACAACCAAGATTTTATTTACAAGTGGAACAGAACAGAATGGAATAGAAAAAAAAGTCTGTGTGTATGCATACTAATGATATTCTTTGGTAAAATGTGTTTTGTACTGTGGATTTTAATTGTAAAAAGTTTGAAGAACTCTGTTTTAGCAGACAAATTACACACTATCAGCACCCTGTGATATTTTGATCTCATTGAGGAGAGTTTTTAAAAAAACCGGTCTTCCATTTTCCTTATTCATTGCATTCTGGTCCTGTGGATAAGGATTGTCCTGAGAGAGTACAGTGGTCTCAGAGCAGGTATTTTTAGCCTCAGTGATTACCTGGGGCAAAGCCAGGCTAAGCGTGTACCGCTGTGAAGGGCACCAGAGTTTGTGGAACAAACTCTCCAAGTGCCTAGGTTTCTGCTCCAGTTTATTGAGGTGCTTTGAGGTCAGTCATTGCTCTCTTACCAGAGATAGGTTAGAAGAAGAAAGGACTTGGAACTTATTTGTAGGGAAATAATAAGCTTTCATGGATTGTTCATTGTAAAGTGCTTTGCTATCACCTCATAAAGGCATTTCCATAACTTCCTCTCCATTCTAGGTCTGTTTTCTGAAATAGAGATCCCATGATCATTAACGTGGTATTTTACATTCCTACTCTGCTGGGCACATTAACAGAAGTCCCCTGAGTAGATATGGTCTCTTACCTGCGGCCTTGGTACTTCTTCAGACACCATCCAATGTATAACTACGTCCTTACTGCTCAGCGTGTGTCAGATAGGAGATACCTTTCACCAATGACATTGCTCCCCCGCTCCCGGAACACTGAGTAGTTAGTCTTCCCGAAGAAACTGAACTAGAATTCTTGTTAAGTTGCTGTTTAAGTTTTGTGCCCAGATCTACCACTGGTGGACCCAGGGTACACAAAATTTCCTGGCCGTGAGTTTGAAAATTGGTTGGATAATGTATGACGAAAGACATGGAAATTGACTGTAGTACTGTAAGGGGAAAGAGTGACAGCCTCTTGCAAGATGTCCAAGACAGCAGAAACCAGACAGATGGTTAGCTGCTGGTGATGCAGTGCTGGTGTCCACGCCCTGGGTGCACAGACAGGCCTGACGTGGTGTTCAATTTATGGGCTCTAAGGGAGAGGCTGCCCTTTTAACACTCTTTTTTTTTAATTGGATAGACTTATTGGTGCTGAGGTAGAGACAGATAATAGCCCTGAGTCTTAATCTTTAAAAAACTGGCTTTTCTTTGCTGGCCCCAATACTCAAATTGTATTGTTTGCCCCGGTTCTGTGGTCTAAAAGATTAGAAAAGGAGTCCTAAATTAAAGCTTTAGGAATCAACTTGTACTAGTACCTAAAAGAATAAAGTCAGAGAACAGGCACGTTCTCCCCGATTTCTGTGTATGTGTTTTCTACCTCCTTTGTAACTTTTCCACTTAGAAATAACATTGTTCTCTTTTCTTCATTCCTTGCAGACTCGCTCTTTACTGAGTGTATTTGAAGAAGATGCTGGCACCCTCACGGATTATACCAACCAGCTGCTCCAGGCCATGCAGCGCGTCTACGGAGCCCAGGTATTTGCTGCCCCTCACCCGAGAGGCAGAGTGGGGGCCCTCTGCCCTCATCTGGAACTTCCCTCAGGAGGTTGAGAAATTTGAAGTAAAACACCATTTAAATTTTTGAAATAAAATCAGATTTGTTTTTCTCACTTCTGTCCACCTTCAAAAACTGAGGACAATCTGTTTTCATTGCTGAAAAAAAGAGGGTGATTTCTCTGTAACTAGTAGAAAGGGACCACATCACTCTTTCAATTTTTTAAAAAATTCAGTCCCAAAGGGAAACATCTGAGTCTCCTCTTCCTACTTGTGAATGAGTGGGTTCAGTATTATGAAACATGCCCTTTGTCTATCTCATAAGTAGGCAGTCTTAGATGTCAGTGCGGGTGGGTAAAGATGTTTTTTCAAGCGCTCCTCTGAAAAGACTTGAGTCACAGTTCTGAAACTATTGGTGGATTCTCTGTTTTGAGGAACAACTATCTCTGGCTTGCAAAACCATGGAAAATAAATTGCTGAGTAGCAAAAGTGAATCTTTTTAAGATCAAGAAGTGCCCATGTATGTTACTTTTCAAGAGAAGACTTGAGAGTTACTTAAAAATAAAATTCATTATGTTACACATCAAAATGTTATGGCAACTGATGCTTTTAATTATTGATTTTTCTTTGCTGATTGAACGCTGTACGTGTTAATGTTTCTTTTCCTCACTGATGATCTCTAAAGAAATACCACATTCAGTACATAATAACAATATATATTAATACTCATGTATAGTCATTATTATACTAGAGGCCCAATGCACGAATTTGTGCACGGGTGGGGTCCAGCCAGCCCACCTCGATGGGGGCTGATCAGGGCGGGCTGGTCA
>NW_005355621.1:2228730-2242012 GCF_000412655.1 Myotis brandtii
GGGCCTATCGGGGTCCCTATTGGGCCGGTTGGCCACTGCTGTGCATGTCATAGTGACTGGTCGTTCCAGTTGTTCTGGTCGCTTGACTTTTATATATATATAGATAGCTCTTAATATGCTATATAATCATTTATTATTGTCATCATTGTTTTATTAGTCATTTATTCATGTCATACGTGGACTCAGTCCTTGCCATTAGGAGCTTACAGTTGGGCTGGGAGACAGAACAATTACTTCAGAGTGTTAGTTCTAGGAGAGAAGGGGACCCAGCGGAATTGTGTTGGGCACCTAAAAGGAGGATGATGGTGAGAGTTGAGGTTTATTGAATACTTTTACATGGATCATTTCATTTAAATTCTCAACAACTCTGTGAGGTGGGTATTATTCTTATCCTCATTTTATATAGGTCTAGAGCAGTGGTCAGCAAACTCATTAGTCAACAGAGCCAAATATCAACAGTACAAAGATTGAAATTTATTTTGAGAGCCAAACTTTTTAAACTTAAACTATATAGGTAGGTACATTGTTATTAACTTAATTAGGGTACTCCTAAGGCTTAGGAAGAGCCACACTCAAGGGGCCAAAGAGCCGCATGTGGCCCAACGAGCCACAGGCCGACCACAGGTCTAGAGGATTAAGAATTCTGTTGATGAGTAACTTGTCCAAGTCCATCCCATTAATACATGGCAGAGCAAGTCAGCCTGAAGTCAGAGCCCAAACCCTTAATACTAAGCATGGGAATGGTAGCCTGAACTAGGTTAGTGGCAGTAGAAATGGAAAGAAGTGGATGAATTTCAGAGGTATTTAGTGCGCGGATCAGAAATTGATTGGATGTGAAGTGGTCGGGTGGGTAAAGGATGAATCAAGAGTAATGCCCAGGTCTTTGAATTGAACATCAGTGTGGATAGTTGGGAAAACACAGGAAGAGGGGGGTGTGTGTGTGTGTGTGTGTGTGTGTGTGTGTGTGTGTGTGTGATGGCTGGGATGTCAATCACCCAGAGGTCAGGCCAGAGATGTAGATTTGCAAGCTAAAATGTATAATGCAACTATAGCTTACTAATTGGAACTAATTCTTTGACCAAATGAATTGTGTTGATTTGTAATGTTGCTTGCTTCTTTGGTATGACATGCAGAAAGAAACTGGGCACATACTTTGTCAATTTTTTTAAGCCCTATTTATATTGTATGTCTTCGTATTTTTTCCTAATTATTCAGAATTGAAGAAAATAGAAATTTTTTTTTTACTGGGCTTATATCTGAACTTGTTTGCTGTTCAGCAATTTAAATATTGTCGTGAAATGATTTGTTTTCTGTTTAAGGTGTAAGAACACCAAGACTTAAGGGACTGTGTCTCTGCCACTCCCAGGGGTCTCTGCTCTGCCTTTCCATATCTGTCAGAGTCATTTGCTTGGAGATGTTCAAGCGCTCTCTTACGCGTTTTGTCTTTTGAGCCAGAAAACTACGTTTTGCCAAAGTTAAGTAGGTTTTGCATTCCAAAAGGCTGTAACTGGTTTTTAATTCACACCACATGACCATCACATGGGTTCTCCTCCCAGCCAGAAACCCTTCCTCCTGCCTCGGCATTTCCTGCAGCAGAGGCTAGCGGGAACAGCTGGTTAGTGCTGCCAGAATCAGCAACAGCACCAAGCTTTCACATCAGCTGGGTCAGGGTCATTGGTTTCTCAGGTTTAAAGACTTAGGTGTTTTGTTTTGTTTTTAATTTTAAAAAAAACTTTCCTGACCCCTCTTTGATGGGTTTATTTATATATATGTAGTATTATTTCCCAATGTTTTCATTCAACTTTTTTCACTAAGTTATGTTTTCTTGGTTTACTTAACATTGTTCCTTAAATACTTTATACCTAGATCTGTTGAATTAGATTGATACAGTTTTATTTTTAAAAACAGAGGTACTTATTAGCAAGATGTAGTTTTTCATTATATTTTAAAAACGAGGTTTATGCTTCCAATAAATGATAAATGTTCATAAAAGATATTTTAAATCGGACCATGTAGTAAATTGCTGTATTCTGATATAGCAAATGCCCTTCGTACCTGTTTTAGGAAGAGAAAGGGCAAGACAAACTAGAGGAAAGTTATGTGCGCAGTTTTGCTGATTGTGGCTTGGGGGAGATTTTAAATTTTATTTAGCTTAAGTGCTAGAATGAAGTGACAGTCTAAGCTGTCTTCAGCATTTTATAGCAGGCCTGGGGTCACATCTGGTCTTTTCACTGTCAGGTGTGCCTTTGCACACGGTGGGAATGGAGTACTCCATTATACGTTTTTCGAATGAAGGAAGCTGTACGCATTTCTCAGGCATTAACAAAGCAGAGACAGGTTACTTAGAAAGATCTGCTCTGTTTCCAGCTATTGGCTAAAGAAGTTAAAAACCTCTGTAGTGTCTGAATGGATGCATATTCTTACCTGAGCTATTGCAGCATTCTCCTAAATGGTCTTCCTGTCTTCAGGGAGGTGTCCCCTTCAATCCCTGCACCACCCTACAGCTACATTTATCGCATCCGAACCGCCCTTCCCTCCCTGGCTTCAGATGCTTCTGTGGCTCCCTGTGACAGCGCAGCAGAGGTTCGTGAACTGAGCATCAGCCGCTCCTTGGCTCTTCTTTCTATGCCATTCCTACTGCCAGACACCCCCACTCACCCCCTCCCCTGCCAAATGCTCTTCCTGGCTTTTAAGACTGACCTCAAGTCCGAGATGTACCTGACACCTTTCCTTTCTAACTTTTCTCCCTTCCTGGCCAGAATGCACCTGTGTGCCCAGGTGCCTGTGTACTTGTTTGTCAGAGCACTTACAATATAGCACGTGGGGTTTCCTTGTCCTTCTTCGGACTGAGCTCCCTGGGAGCAGATTCTCTGTCTCCCATGCCCAGCACCAGGCCTCCCCCCCTGAATGTTTGACACACAGGTGTCGAATGAAGGACTGAATTCAGAACGTCCCCTCCTCGGGTCCTTAGCTAGGGCGCTATCATCCATCCATCATCCAGACTAGAGCCCAGTTTTCTTTGACTCCCACCTCCTTCCCCACTTAGAACATGCTGCTGTTTTGCCTCAGGAATACCCCGCAGATCTCTGCCACCTTCTCCTCTTTCTGGTTCGGGCTCAGACATTTGTATCTCTCACTTGACTTCTTCAAGTGGTCTCCTGACCCTTGTGCCATGGTCCCCTTCAGTGTTTCCTTCTGCCACAGCCACTCATGATTTTTCTTTTGCTCATGTCCGATCGTGTCATTCTCTTGCCCAACTCCCTCCGGGCTTCCCTGTTGCCTCCAGAATCACGGCCTGCCCCAAACTCAGCTTTCTGCCTCCGTTCCTGCGGCACTCCCCCTCCTCCCATGTGCCTCCCACCCCGAGGTCTCCTGAGCTAGAGCGAGCCCTGACCCCAGCTCTGGGGTACGAACTGGCACATGGGACTGTCAGCCCCTTGGCTGTAGGCAACATTATGGCCACATAGTTGGAATAGGTCAAAGCAGATGCCTCCATTTTGGCTGACTGTAGTGGGTTTCCTCTGCCTCTGCTCCCGTCCTCTCCCTCACACTCAGCATGGATGGCGTGTCCGCAGAGGCTTGGGGGCTTTCAGGTGGCCTTTGCAGTTGGGAAGCGCTCTGTGCCACCATAAGGTAAACACTCCTTTGCCAAAAGCTCGGTTTTCCTTTCATGTTTGCCAGTCGCCGGTCTTCCTGCCTTGGCGACAGCCTTTGGAAATTCTGTTTAACATAGGACAGTGATGGCGAACCTATGACACACATGTCAGAGGTGACACTCGAACTTATTTTTTTTGGTTGATTTTTCTTTGTTAAATGGCATTTAAATATATAAAATAAATATCAAAAATATAAATCTTTGTTTTACTATGGTTGCAAATATCAAAAAATTTCTATATGTGACACGGCACCAGAGTTAAGTTAGGGTTTTTCAAAATGCTGACACGCCGAGCTCAAGAGGTTCGCCATCACTGACATAGGAGATCCTGTCAGTAAACCCTTCACCGGGTCACCTTTTTAAAGAATTCTTAGGAGGCAACAAGGAGCACAGGTAGTAAGCAGATTGCTGTTGCAGAGCATCAAAAGAACCTGACTCTCAAACCCATTCAGGATCTAAGAGGCCACCTCTTTTGCTGGACCACAGCTAGAACAGTGTGGGATCTATGTTCCTATCAGAGGCCCTACAGGGCCTGCCCGCTGAGTACTAACTAGCTGTCGTGTGGGGTTTTGGGTTAGAATAGCATGGTGTTAAGAATTTGGACTTTGGGTTTTGAGTCTGCCAGCTCTGACTTAAGTCTTTGCCTTGCCAGTTACAAGTTGTGTGATTTTAGAAAGCTATCCTTTCTGATAGTCCCTCTCTACCTCGTAGATGCATTGTTAGGATATAATGTGATCGTATATGAAAAACATTTAACAACAATGCCACGTGCTAGGAAGAACTCAGTAAATGTTAGCAGCCATCTTGATTATGATGATGACCAATATTTACTCTTTACTCAAGCTCGTTTTGCAAGTCTTGCTGCAGAGATAATTGTGCGGACTTACCTGACAGGGTGTGGATTAATTAGCTGATGATGGTAAACATTTCATAAACCTTTGTCTACAGTACAGTAAGGTGAGTCAGGTTACAGCTGGTCTTGTAAGGTGCTCTGTACAGGGAAGGTTTGTTTCTTTTCAGGATGCGTGACGGACCATTTTGTGCTTCTGGCTTATTCCCAGTGAAATTGTGCTGATAGAACAGAATCTTGCTGCCTGAAGTCACACATGAAAATATACAGCGTCTTCATACGGGATTTCTAGGGGAGACGTGGCAGAGTCCACTGGGCACGGTGTTGGAGAGCAGCTGTTGTGTGTCGTGCCCCGCTTCCCTACGCTGCGGCGGGTGTGTGAGCAACACACACATGCTCTCCTGTAGCCTGGGTGCAGTCTGATGCTGGCAGCTGCCTGGCCGGTTTTTCCATTACATTTGCAGCGCTTACCAGAAAGCTCGAAAGAAGAGAAGAATTCAAGCAGCCCGTAGCCCTTGCTTGTTTGGAAGGCAGGGAGGGTGGCATCATCTCTGTTGGCCAGTCTCTAAAGGATACAGATATGAGGGAGAGATATTTTAGACTTAGCCAAAATAAAAAAATAAAAATAAAAAAAAGAATGAGTTAGAAGAATAGAAAATGATTCTTGAATCTGAAATAGTGTAGCTTAAAGGAGAGCCTGCTGAGGGAGCAGTGGCAGAGAGGTGGGCCTTCTGAGACATTTACTGTCTAAAGCAGGATCAGCAATATCCTGTCCTATTTTTATTATTTTTTTTTTATTTTGGTAAGTAGAGTGTTTTTGGAATGAAGTTACACTCATTCATTTATGTTGTTGGTTTGGCTGCTTTCATGCGACAACCGCAGAGTTGAGCAGTTGTGACAGAGACCATGTATCTCACAAGCCAGAAATAATTACTGTCTGTCCCTTTGCAGGAAAAGTTTGTCAACTCTAGCCTAAAGCAGAGATCTTCTCTACTATCTCTAAGCAGGACTTGGGATTTTAGAGAGTACTGTTTAAGCATCAGGCAAACTTGGATTCATATCCCAGCCCAGCTGCTGACTGGCTGTGTGGCCTTGGACAGGTGGCTTAACCTCTCTGTGCCTGTTTCTTCACCTGTAAAACTGAGTTAATAATTAGAACCTGCCTTACAGGGTTGTGAGAATTAAATGAGCTAAGGCCTGGAATGCACTCAGGGGGCATCTGGCATGAATTAATTGTAAATTAATTGTAAATGTTAGCTGCTGCTGTTAGGGTGATTCTGTGGGTCTATGAAGTGTAGTCTGCATGGTGCTGCCCCAGGCAGATGCCAAGGTAGCTTGAACAAATCCATTTTAAACCCATTGCCACTAACTCAGAGGAGTAAGAGAGTCTCCGATGTAGCTGAGAATTAGCCCAGTGGCTGGGCTAAGACCCTGTTCCCATGCACTCTGATCTTCAAAACAACACTGCTGAAGATGGGCTGTCTTCTGGCTGTTGCTTCATCCTTGTCCAGTCATTTGTGACGTTTCCTTGTAGGATTAGGAAGTATTTTCCTCCCTGACACCATGATTTCCTGGTATTGTTTTAAACTTAGAATTCAGATGAATCTTCTAAACTTGTTCATTCATTCACCAAACATGTGCCTGCCGTGTGCTGGGAACTGCTGCACATCCCTGTCTGGATGCTGACACAGTGCTTGTGGACTGGTCACTGGCCTTCCTCCTGGCTGCCAGCTCTGGCTAGTTTTGAAAGGGGTAGCACCCCAGTAGGATGCCAAAGCCAGGAACTTTCATTATGTTTGCTTGGCTTTATCTTGGGGAAAAGGGGAGAGTGCCACATTTCAGGGTCCATTAATGCCTGTTCCTTGGAGCAACTGAAGGAAGTCAGGGAAAGGGTTAGCCAGCTGGCTGTAAAGAGGGTCCAAAAAAGGAGGATGAGGCTCTGCTGGGTCTTGCAAAGGAGGACCGTGAAAAATAGAAAAGTCTCTGCAGAACTGAGGCCTTGCCCCTAATGAAACAGCAAACTCAGGAGAACCAAGGCCAAGGCAGGCTGGCCCCTCCTCTCCCCACCTCCATCTCCTGCAGGTCAGACCTGGTGGCTCTGCCCTTCCGTTAGGAATAAGCCGTGAATCTAAAGAGAAGCTTTAACCGAGCTTGGGAAACATAAGACACGTTTTCTAGGCTGGATGCATTGGTGGTGGGGATAGTTACAGAAAACTGCTGTGGAGCCAGAGATTAGAGGGATGAGTAAGAGAAGAGGAAAATGGACAGTGAAAATTGGCACAAAATGGGCCTCCCCGGCTTTGCAGCCGTGCTTCTGTGTTACAATCCATCATTACCGACCCAGTGCTGTTGGGTATGATCGGATCATGTCCTGGTGCTGCTGAAATCCCCATTTCACCTAGAATGAAGTCTGAATCTGGGCCACCGCGTCCTGCGTGCCCTAGCTCTGCCTGCCCTGCCAGCCTCGTCCTGCCTCCGTGCCCTGCACCCCTTACTCCACTCCTCTCCCTGTATAGCTCTTCCAACAGGCTGTACGCTTTTCCCACAGGAGAGTCCCTCCTGGAAAGCTGTCCCCATGGCTCACTCCCAGTCTTTCGTCAGGGTCTGCTTAAAGCATCTCTTCCTTACAGACCCTCCGGCTCTTCCTGTCAGAACCCCCTAATGCATCCAGTATTCCCTTTGCGGTTCTCATTATGCTTACAACTACTTTTTTGATGTCTGCTTTCCCAGTAAGCCCTGTGGGAACACGGGGACCATGTCTTTGTTGACCCTGTTATAATTGTTCCTTACATTTCTTTATTGACTCAGTAACCAGGAGCAATACTTTGTAAATGGTTGGGGGCAGGGCACAAGCTTTAACCTTTTATTCTACAAATAATTTCTGAGCAAAATAATTATTTTACACACATATTTTAAAGGAATTCTCTGAGGTGCCATTTTTCAGTGACTGTACACACATTGGACAAGTCTTACTTGCTTTTCTCTTCTCCGCAGAATGAAATGTGCCTGGCCACTCAACAGCTTTCTAAGCAGCTCCTGGCATATGAGAAACAGGTAACTTGATACTTATATGGCATGTGATGTTGTGCTCAGGACTTTCTTAACTGGAGTTCTTTAAAAGAAATTCTCCAAAGGCTTTTTTAAGAGACCTTCTATCCTCCTTCCCCCTTTCCCTCTCTTTTTTTTCATAATCCATTTCCATTTTTTCTTGCCTTTTCCTTTCCCCTGATAAATTCTCACTGGTGATTATCTTAGAGTCTGTATGGTGCCTTCTCACTAGTCTACAGAAGTAATCAGCTGCCCTTGAGGGAGAGTTCATGGTCCCTGAGAGACTACAAATGAATTGACACTAACAATTCCAGGAAATAAGTGCAGATACCATGATGTCTGAACAGAGGGTGATGGCCAACGAAGGAATAGTTTGGGAGGGGCAGTTGTGTGCTAGACGCTCTAGCGTGCCCTGCTCTTGGGAGAAGAAAGGAAGTTGGTGTGGAGGGTATGTGTGGTGGGGTGAGGCCGTGGTGCTGAATTCCCAAGCATTCCATAATACCTGGCTCTCTTATTCTTTGGGCTTAGAATTTTGCTCTTGGCAAAGGCGATGAAGAAGTAATTTCTACACTTCACTACTTCTCCAAAGTGGTGGATGAGGTAAGTTAGCAACATGGCAAAAAAAAAAAATTGTTTTATTTTGGTCCGCTTTCCATATTTAGATACCTACTTAAATATCCGAGATGTTATCTCAACTTGTTGATATTCCAAGGTTTGTTTCATAAAAGAGATTGTATGCTATCATATGTTCCCAGTTTGAGGGGAAGGGTTTTGATATACATGAGCAATAAACCAAAAGAAAGATTTCCAAGAATTTAGTTTCCTAAGGAGGGTGCATTAGCCTCTCAGAACTGCTATAATAAATTACAAGTATGTGGCTTAAAACAATAGAAATTTATTTTCTTACAATTCTGGAAGCCAGAAGTGTGAAATTGAGGTGTTGGCAGGGCCATGGTTCTCAACCTTGGCTGCACATTAGAATCACCTGGGAATCTTTTTAAAATCCTGATTTCTGGGCCTCATCCTCCGGAAATTCTGTTTCTTTGTTATGGGTTGGGGCCACAACATTAGTGACAAAGGAACAGAATTTCCGGAGGAGAGGCCCAGAAATCAGGATTTTAAAAAGATTTCCAGGTGATTCTAATGTGCAGCCAAGGTTGAGAACCACTGCTCTAGGGGATGGGGGGGATCCTTCCTTCCTCTTCTGGCTTCTGGTGGTTCCAGATGGTTCTTGGCTTGTGGCAGCATCACTCCCACCTCACCCTGCCTTCACATGGCCTTCTTCCCGGATTCCACCTCACCCCCCATGTTTGTTCTCTTTTCTGTGTCCTCTCTTCTCATAAGGACACTTGTCATTGGATTTAGGGCCCACCTGGATAACCCAGGATGATCTCATCTCAGGACCCTTTGTTACATCTGCAGAGACCATTTTCTCAAATATTCACATGTTCGGGGTGGACATTTCTATTTGGGGGAGCAGGATTCCACTCACTGAAAAGGGTTTCATACAAATGTTCTGGTAGCTGTATCGTATAATCTTCTAATCTTCTTGGAAGGTTTGTGGAAACAGGTATTATTGTAGGAAAAGTGCATAAATCCTAATTGTAAAAAAAAAAAAAAAAAGAGCTCAGATGCTACTAGTGCTGGGCAGAATCCTCTGCAAAATTAGGTAGATTTAAACTGTTTCATCTTTCAAGGAGTTTGCAAACTTATCATAGAAAATCGTGACAAAGAATAAGCAAAAAAAGAGAATATGCAGATGCCAATGAACTGTTGAATCATTAATACGAAGTAACACTATCTTCAGATTATAAAATGAGAAACTAACATTCATGTAAAATTGTACTGATAGCATTTCCATTCATTCAGCAAATCAGTCCAAGTTCATTCGACAACCGTGATTGACCACCTGCTGCTTAGCAGGTGCTGTTCTGGGCACTGAGGATGCACCAGAGAACAAGTTGACCGGTTCTTTTTTAGCTTCATCCTCTACCCCACTACTGTGACTTTCTTTAAAATGTGTGTTAAAATGGATGGATAATATAATTAGAGAGGAGCAAAAAGTAATTTTTTTGGAAAGTGAGGAGAAGAATGTTTATTAACAGTGAATAAATAATCCAGGGAAAGAAGCAAAAACTACACCCACTGAAGCCATATGTTTTCTTGACTGGAAGACAGTGGCTAAGGACATGTGGGTAGTCGTCAGAACCAAGATTTCCAGATAAAGATATTTACTCGCAATCATATTTTCATTGGCAGAAATGATGATGATTTCAGTGGAGAGTAAATCACTCTCAAAGGATGGGGGCCTGGAAGTGTGACTGTCTAGTGGCATCATGGCCTCCTGGAAGTTCAGCACCTTAAGGCATTTTCAGAGATGGAAGTGAGAGCAGTTAGCTCAGGGAAGAGGGGAGTCGCTTTTGAGGTTATTTTTCTACCTGGGCCTATACCAGATTGAAAACTTTTCAAGACAAGTAATTTGACTCCGAAGTTAAAGAAAACTCCAAATAAAAGTAGTTTGTGCGGCTTATATTTAATAGAATGTCCTGGAAGCAGATCTCCGTGTAGTGGCATGCAGAGATTTTGGCATTGGTGATTCCCCCGAAAGCAAGGTTTCTTAGTCACTTTCTTGGAGTTCATCTGAGACAGGAAGTCGTCGTCATTATGGATTCCATTGCTGAGTGGGTGTCAGGCCCTCTGCTCTGAGTGTTTTTTATTCACGTTCCTGCTTTATCCTCACAGCAGCCATGCAGGGAAGAGGATGGGTCCCCATTTTCTCTGTGACACTGCGGAAGTGCCAAGAGGTCATCTACACTCTTGTCCACTCTCCTCAGAGAAGACACTGTGTTTAGAAATGGTTGTCCCATACCTCTCCAAAGCCCCAAGGCAAAAAGTGGGTGGCACGCACCCTTTGAACCTTAAGAAGAAAGTAGGAAGAAAATGAGTAGCTAGGAAATTTGCCATTCCTGAAGTGCATAACCATTGGAATGCCACTTATCTCCCTGAGTTTTGGGTTCTTCATCTGTGGGAAAGCCCACTTAATTACAATGTTACAAAGATTAAATGAAATGATGTATATCAGATGTTGAGCCCAGAGACAGGCACATAGTAGGTACACTTGTTGACTTTCACTCAATTAACTTAGTAAAAAAAACAGTCCATTTCTTATTGAAGTTATTCAGGAAAAATCATTAACACATTCTATCCTGATGGCTAATTTAGAGGCGTGACTGTCTTCGTGTATTTCCAGCTGGACAAAGCTGCCATGCCTTGGCTTGATTGACAGATGGGGAGAACATTACCAGCTCGGCCTGTAGCTCCTTGCCTGGCGAAGGGTCGACCTTGGGCAAGGCTTTAAGTTTATTAAAGCAGCCTCTGCAGGAATAGCCCTGAAGGACCAGAGGACTGGGGAGACCTCTGTGTAGAAGGAGACTTGGATATTACTGAGAGAAACTGCCCCATGTTTACTCCAAAAAGTGATTGCTGGGTGACGCCCCTATTCACCCAGCAGGAACCCTGGGGCATCCTCAGTAACCTCTGCAAGTCTGGGCCCAGGGAAGATCCCTTCCACTGTGTTTGTTTCTAATTGCTACTGTCTGGCTGCCAAAACATTTGAAGTTTTTGGCAGCTTTGTGAGCATGAAAAAGTAACTCTATCTCAGACAGTGGAATAGGAAGAGCACGGCGTTTGGATTCTAATAGCCTGGGATTAAATCCTAGTCACGCCACTTACTTGCCTATCTGTAAAACAGGAATAATAAATAATGCCTAACTCACAGAGCAGGTAAGACTGAGAACTAAAGCATGGAAAGCTGTCCTACAGAAAATGCTCCAAATGGTGGTGCTGATGGGGTTCACTTATTTCTCCTTGACCACTGACAGCGACGGGATTTAGCAAGGCCTTGAGATAGAAGGGGAGAAAGAGAGGAAGAATCAAGAGCTGTTAGAACTGTCTGGTGTGGAGGGTCACGTTTGGATACAGTCGTCTCATTCTTAGAAAGGTTTTTTTTCTAAAGAGCAGAGGCCTGGGGTCTGGCTGAGTTGTTTCAGTAGGGAGCTTTCTTTGCCGGAGCATATTCCCAGGCCCACGCCCGCAGCTGGCTGTAGTTTCAGGGTTAGAAGGCTCCCAGCAGGCCTGCCTTTCAAGTGTGACTGCAGCCCTCTGCAAGTGAGAGAGCTCACAGTGGCCTGGCGAGGCTGTCACTTGTGCTGAGCGCTCCACCCAGTGAGCTGTGTTCACTGCAAGCACATCACAGCACTCTTGCTCCCCAGGGGGTGTGGCTTAGACTGAGAACACCGAGCCAGAGTTTGCACAGTAAGCAAACGATAACTATGGCTCAGACTCCTTTAGCAAACTTAACTGGTCAGTTAGAACCTCACATTTAGCGTTTAATACCTCTAGGCCCCTGGTCGGCAAACTGCGGCTCGCGAGCCACATGCAGCTCTTTGGCCCCTTGAGTGTTGCTCTTCCACAAAATACCACGTGCGGGCATACACGTACAGTGCAATTGAAACTTCGTGGCCCTTGCGCAGAAGTCTCAGTATTTTGGAAGAACCACACTCAAGGGGCCAAAGAGCCGCATGTGGCTCGCGAGACGCAGTTTGCCGACCACTGCTCTAGGCCAACATCATTTACTGCTTTAAGAGGGTATTTATTTGCCAAAGAAGTATAACTGAGCTCTCTAACCACTCGGAAGTGTTCATCGCGATTCCTTGGTAAAATAAGATAGTTTCAGTAAAATAGTGGATATAATTTTCTTCAATAGATTTCTCTTTCTTTTAGCTTAACGTTCTCCATACAGAGCTGGCTAAACAGTTGGCAGACACAATGGTTCTACCCATTGTACAATTTCGAGAAAAGGATCTCACAGGTAAAGTAACTGAATTCAGTGCCAGTTACCTTTAAAATATTACTTCATTTAATAATAATTCGTACTGCATTAATTTCTTTAAATGCGTGGATTACTGAGAAATGCCCTTTCTTGTTGAGTAGCTCAGTTTAACTAACTTGCATTGAATCCCCACTGTGTTCTTGGCTCAGCTAAAGGAGGTCACAGGCTAATAAAACAGACTTGGAGTCAGACAATGGTAACATCATGTGATGAGGGCAGCAGGACAGAGACGTTCAAGGAATAGCAAGAGGGACAGAAAGACGTCATTGCCCTTTTGAGGACAGGGTGCCAGGGCAGGCTTCCTGGAGAAGGTGATCTCCTAGCAGGGCTTTCAGAGCTGAATTTGTGTTTACCGAGCACACAAGATAGCAAGGCTTGTATTACTGCCTGGTGCATTTGTAAAGGCACGCTATTCTTAGGGATGTAAAGTGGTGGGAGGCTTGGATATCATTTTTAACCATCTGTACGCCATAAGCGTCTATAGACGCAAGCGGCGGACCTTTTTTAATTAAATTCAAAATATCATGGCAGTTAACTGGTTAAAAGAAATGTTCTGGAAAGAAAATAATCATCCCCTAAGACCTGGGTTGCCTTTTGGTTTTGTTTTTTGGGAGGCAAACCTGGAATTGAGAGTGTCTGCTCACAGCTTTGGTGACAGTGGTCTCATGACTCCAGGAGAGCTAAATGTGGATTAGGAGTATTTACCCAGGATGCTGATTTTTTTTTTTTAAGGAGAGTATCAATGAAAAAAGTTAAAGTGTCCTTTTCTGATGACACCAGGAAAAATTTGAAGTGTTGGTGCAGGTCATACTTGAGTCAGCATCAGAACCAATTTAGA